>NC_061848.1:928531-931031 GCF_019202785.1 Penaeus chinensis
CCCCCCCCCCCCCCAAGCAACCGATTTTCTCCAACGGGTTCAATGAAAACGACCCCCCCCAAAAAAAATCTCGACGAGGAAAAATGTGAATGTCCCAAGTGACCGTCTCCTGCTGCATCTCTTGGAGAAATATTCAAGTTATCTTTCTTCCTTAATGGATCCGAAAAGATCTCTTCGCCGACGCATTACCTGGTGGCGCCCCGAGGTCTGTGGCGACGGGTTTTGCAGGACGTGAAAACAATATGTGAACATAAATTCTTGTAAATTGTGTGTGTGTTTGTATGTGTGAGACAGAGAAAAGAAGAAGAAGAAGAAGAAGAAGAAGAAGAAGAAGAGAGAGAGAGAGAGAGAGAGAGAGAGAGAGAGAGAGAGAGAGAGAGAGAGAGAGAGAGAGAGAGAGAGAGAGAAAGAGATTACAAATTTATCTCCTCATTCATAGCAAAAAAGTAAATTCCTCCCTCCCGCAAACCCGTGCCTACTAAGATAGTCTAAAACTGAAACTGTAAAACACACACACACACATACACACAAATATATATATATATATATATATATATATATATATATATATATAAAAGACTAACAAACAAACAAACACTATTTTCCTCCGAGGGCGGGTACATCCCTGGCTGAGACAACAACGCGTGACAGCCTGACGCATCACGGCATCTTGTCAACAAGGCCTCCTGTGACGTGGAAATCTCCTAACATTTCCTAGGCCTAAGTCTCTGTGGACGCTTCCATGTCACAGATTAGGTGGCTGTATTTATGGCACAATCATAGATCTAGATTATCATTATCATTTTTGCCAGAGCATCCCATCTTGTCGGACAGACATATAGTGCCTCTAACTGTAAATAATTCCCTGTCGTAATAATTTATGACTATTAATCAGTTCCAATAAAAGTACAAGGCTAATGATGTTAATAATATTCAATTAATTTTGGTCAAAGAAAAATCAGAACCCTAATTTTGAACCTGACGATGACTGTGGCCATTCTCCTTGGTGAAGATGTTCATTACATCATTAAACAAAACCATGTCTATTTTCACGCCTCGTCAGCAATTAGCATATTTACGACATCATAAAATGAACACAGAGAAAGCTTAGTCAAAGATCCAGAGAGCTTTTGTTTTCTTTACGAAGCAAGACTCATGACGGTAATTCCTGAGGAAAAAAATCCTGAAAAATGTACAAGCATGCTCTCAATAAACCAAAGATGTTTTGTTCCCCTGACCAATTACAGGAAAATATAAACAATCGAGCGTTTGAAATAACCATGAATTCAGCACCTAGACAACGCAATACCACCCAAAATCTTGTTGGATAAACGAAATCGCAATGGCAATCGGCAATAACTACAGTAATCGGTAATATATCGCTGCTGACTGTGTTTCCCGCCCGGGCGCTGAGCAGACACTGGACACTCGTATCTACAACGACACCAAGTCGAATCGGCTAAATGAGACGTTTATCCCTTAAGGCAAACGAACGAAATACTTCTTTCCTTCATCATAATACAAGGTCATGAGGGAGATCTGATAAGAAGAGGTTAGCTTATAAAAACTGCGCTAATCGAGTGAGCTTCTAATTAGATGATATCGACGATTCACGCCCTTATTGAAACCATATCTACACCTAATCTAAATTAAAACCGATATGAACACAATAACCAAGAATATATATTCGAAGGGTTCAAACTGGAATTATTTTATCTTTATTTTTTCATATCATTATCTCTTTTTTTTCTTTTCTTCCTGGCTAAGTTTCCCTCCTTTTTTCTACGAACCTCACTCAGGACGAAACATGTTCTAATTAGCTATAACCTAAAAAATAAAGATAGTAACGATAACAACAACAATAACAATAATAGTAATAATTATAACAATAATAACTACAGTTATACTAATAGTAATAGTAGTCATAACAATAACAGCAACAGCAGAGACAGCAAAAGGCCCCATCAAACGACGCCCAAAGCGGGCCTCTGCGCCCGCCGCCGCCTCGCCCGCAGCCCCTTCGGCCCAAAGGGATGAGCCGCTCTTCGGGGCTCAGCTGATGGCCTGGCGAAGGCGCTGGGGCTCCCGACACATGCACGTCACGGCGAGGACGGGAACTAAGGGGAGGAAGGGAAGGAGGGGAGGGGAGAGGGACAAGAGCAGGGAGAAAGGAACAGGGAAAATAAGGAAACGTGGGAAGTGGGGGGGAATGAAGAGAGAGAGAGAAAGAGAGAGAGAGAGAGAGAGAGAGAGAGAGAGAGAGAGAGAGAGAGAGAGAGAGAGAGAGAGAGAGAGAGAGAGAGAGAGAGAGAGAGAGAGAGAGAGAGAGAGGGGGGGGGGGGTTAAGGTCAAGGAAATGCAAAGGAAGGAGAAAAAGCAACAAAGAAAAATAAATCAAGAGAAAAGAGAAGAGGCTCAGATAAAATGGAGGAGCGAGAAACGGAACAAGAAGAAATTGGTCCGAAAGAAGGAAAATCAGAATAAACGAAGGAGAAAATGA
>NC_061848.1:946031-953531 GCF_019202785.1 Penaeus chinensis
CATTTAAAAGCTTATATTCCCCGTCGTGCAGAGACTACTGGAGTATAATGCCAGTAACAATAGAATAAAAGACATGAGCTTCAGGTAAAAGCATAAAAAGTTTTAGGAGATCACAGACATGTGATATTTGTTGACGTTCTCAGCCAGTGCGTGTGGTCAACACCGTTTTCCCCTTGGCATCGCTCTGGCACTGTTGGGCGGCCCCAAAGTGCCGTGCGGGGGTTTGTTGACGGCCCGACACGCAGGGCGCTCCCGGGGCTCTCGGCGCCTTACAAATGCGTCCAATTTTATCCGTCGTTGTTTAGAAAAAAACAGAAACAACAACAACAAAAATAACAATAATAATAATAATAATAATAATAATAATAATAATATTAACAATAATAAAAATGATCTGTCGATGATAAATAAATTGATAAACGAAATAAAGGCAGAAAACACGTCTAGGCAAGGTCTATGTAAGTATACAGACCTTGCGTTTAAGGTAGCTAAACCTTCACATTTTTTACATGTATTACAATCTACTTTCCCTTCTGTGGGAAATGAGTCATCTTATATACTTAAGTACATGATTACTGCATCTTTTGAAGATAGAAAATGTATTTATTTCATAAAACTATTACAGATGATTATGTAGCTGGTAAATTGTAATGGTTAATAATGGAAAAAAAAAACATTTCTGACACTAATAAATCGCCCTCCGCCTCTTCAACAGAACGCAATACGTTTTCATAACATGAAAAAAATACAGACAGGGATGGAATTTCATGTCTCGAAAGCTACTATAACATTACTTTATATCATACACAATTTCCAAACCAAACGTAATTAGAATCCATAAAGCTCACTGTGAGAAACTACAGGAATCAATATACCTTGTTAAAGGAAATATGAGTCAAATCAAAACATCCTGTGATCTCCACTTCATGGTAATTCCTCCTGTTCCCACCAGAATGCGCTCACCCTCATCCTGTGCATGCCGGGGCTTCGTTCCTGAATCCCATGGGTCAGGGCGGTCAAACACGCGCCACACTCAAGTCGGCCGTTTCACAAGATGACTTAAGCCAGCCAGCCCTTCGTCATTTAAGACTATCACCTCCACTCTTCCACTTTTTCTTTTACTGTGTTTTTGTAATGAATGAAATTGCCTCCTACGTTTTTACGTCGACCATATGGCCGTTTCGTCGCGTCGACTCATGATTATCCGAGCCGCAAACTAGATACTAAGGTGAGATGTGGCCCCCTGGGGAAATGTCTTTGACAGCCCGCCACTGATGAGGAGGTTTTGTCCATTTTCCACTGACGCTTTCCAGATCATCATGATTACGTTTATATAAAGAGGAGGGAAGTGAAACGCCAACCCAAAGGCGTGATCATTCGGTCTCTAATTAGTGAATTGCTAACTTGTTAGCTCCCTCCCCCTCTTACCCCCCCTCTCCCTCTCTTCCTCTCCCTCTCCCCCCCCCCCTCTCTCTCTCTTCCTCCTTACGACTTACGAACTTTCTACCCCAACTCTATCTCCTCCTCTCCCCTCTCCTCCCATTTATCCTACCCTTCCGTTCCCCCTCCTAATCCTCCCCCCTCTCTTCTTCCTCCTTCTCCACCCCCCCCCCCCCCACGCAGAGTGCCACTGTCACCGCGTGCCCCCAGACTCCTCCCCGCCGCCGGCCTCGCAGTCCGGCCGCATCAAGAGCCGTCACGACCGCCTCTGCATCCTGATTACGCCGTATTGCGTTCTATCTTACGGCATGTCCTGCATTCTAAGCATTCATTACGTCTTCCTATTTGTCTCAGCTCCCTTTTTATCAGACATTCGATTACGCACTAAACGTATGAGTTTCGGAGCGTAAGAACTAACTATTCGAGTTTAAAGTACACGTGATAATATACTTTGAATAAATAAAAAAGAAAAGGAAAGAAAAGAAGAAATAAACTGAAAACTAAAAGCTCTCCATTAACCCCAGGAAAACACATGAACCCTTCTCAGCGTTAGCGCCGCATTTCCCCACAAGCCACGACCGCCACTTGAGCACGGGCGGCCCAGAGGAAGGCCTCTCAGGCAGCACGAACGAGGGGATTGCACGACCGCAGCCGCAGGATGGCCTTCGCGAGGTCCTCGTCATCAGTTTGCAGCACAGGAGAGACGATCCGGCTGGAAGCGACGCTGAAGATATTTCGTGGTCGTAGCATGATGCTCGTCAGGACGTAGTTTGGGGGAGGGGGAGGGAGAGGATGAGGGAGAGGATGAGGGAGAGGACGAGGGAAAGGATAAGGAAGAAGATGAGGGAGAGAGAGAGGGAGAGGCGGAGAGAGAGAGAGAGAAAGTGTGGGTGTGTGTGTGTGTGTGTGTGTGTGTGTGTGTGTGTGTGTGTGTGTGTGTGTGTGTGTGTGTGTGTGTATGTGTATGTGTATGTGTATGTGTATGTGTATGTGTATGTGTATGTGTATGTGTATGTGTATGTGTATGTGTATGCGTGCGTGCGTGCGTGCGTGCGTGTGTGTGTGCAAGCGCGTGCGTTTGCGCGTACCCTCTTTTTTCCTTGTCGCTACTCGCAAGTAAGGGTTTGTACTTTTGCGTCTATATATTCCTGTGGGTTCGTGGCGGTTATCTGTATTCAAAGCCTGTGCGTGGTCCTGTGTCCCAACTCTATCATTAATTCAGCTCGTTACGGCATTCGACAGGGAACACAGGCATGGCAGTCCATCTACAGCTTGTCATTCGCGTGTTAATCAAGAATCGCACACAATGTTCTATAGAAAAAGAAAGTTCTCACATCATCATTGCTTCACACTCAAAGAAGCACAGCACACGCAAACAAGGGCAAGGCGGAAGACTGGAACGTTAATACACCAAATCATCCACACCAGCAACTCAAACAAAGTAAAAACCCATCAAGTCATGACTCACTCCTTACGGAAGGGACCGGACCATCAACGCAAACCGGCCCAGCGGAAAGCATAAAAATCCATCAGTCTCAGAAACCTCTGCTTACAGGAGAGCACGAAGCAGCCGCGCAGGACGCCCCGCATGAGCAGGAGGAAGCCGCGAAGGGCAAGACGGGTCCTTCCCTCTGCGCGCGGGGCGCCAGCCGTCACGGGGCCTCGTCGTCGGCAGGAGGAAACACACGCGACGTCCCCCCCGACCGCCTTCCCTTCCGCGCCTCCGCTCTCATCCGGAGGCTGCATGTCGCTTCCTATTTTGTCTTTCTTTTGTCTTGCTTTATCTCTTTTTTTCCCTCACTTACGATGGTCTCCTCGTTGCTCTAACGCCCTTGTTTGTCTCTCTCTGGTGCCCCGTGCCCTCGTGCCCATGCCCCCACTCGCACCCCCGCTTCCTAATGCCCTTCTGCCTAATTACCCTTTCCATTCCCTCCTTACCCTCATCGCGTCAAAGTCCTCATAACCTTCACTTTCCTCAAGCCTTCCCCATGACTTGCTGCCCTCCCCACGCCCTTCCCAAATCCCACTGCCCACCTCCTGCTTGATGCCCGCCGCACGCCCGTCTCCCCCCCCCCCCCCCCCGCTCCCTTCCGGACTCTCGTCTCTCGATCCTCCTCCCGACGTCCCTCTCGCCTCCCTCTCCTCGGCAGGAAGAACCAAGGGAAGGAGAGAAGGAAGTAGAACGAAACATAGAGAGAGAACGGAAAGGGAGAGAACAAGAAGGAAAGAAGAGGGAGAAAATTCATAGAAAAGGAAGGAAGAAAAGAAGAAAACGGGGAAGAGGAGGAAGAAAGAAGAAAAAAAAAAGGTAGGGAATAAACGTTACAAACAATTTGAAAAGGCAGAAAAAAGTGTGAACAATAGAACGAAACATAGAGAGAGAACGGAAAGGGAGAGAACAAGAAGGAAAGAAGAGGGAGAAAATTCATAGAAAAGGAAGGTAGAAAAGAAGAAAACGGGGAAGAGGAGGAAGAAAGAAGAAAGAGAAAGGTAGGGAATAAACGTTACAAACAATTTGAAAAGGCAGAAAAAAGTGTGAACAATAGGAAGACAGACAATGGAAAAAGAGAAAGAAAGAAGGAAAGAAATAAACGGCGATTGACAACAACGAGAAACTAGAAATAACTGGATGCCGAGTTGGAAGGCGGCGGCCGGGGAACGCCAGACGCGCTGAGGGAAAGCCATTCGGCGAGGCAGAGGAGCGAACACACGTGGGCGAATGAAGGACAGGACGATTGGCGGAAATATATAAGGCAAGGCGCCAGAGAAGAGACAAGGACAAACGAATCTGATAAAAAAAACAATAACAAAAAATAATGACTTAAATTATCATATTCAAATAGCATTTCCTTGGGGAAAAGCAAATTCCATTCAACCAATCGATCAATTGCTAAAATAAGGTAGGGCAGTTGGCACCGGGCGGACGCCGCGCCGCTGACCTTCCGGAGCCAAGGTCGCCGACGCGGCCGTGACACGCGGGGCCGAGGCTGACGGGCGCCGAAAAGAATTGTTTTCATTCGGCTCTCTCTCTCTCTCTCTCTCTCTCTCTCTCTCTCTCTCTCTCTCTCTCTCTCTCTCTCTCTCTCTCTCTCTCTCTCTCTCTCTCTTTCTCTCTTGAGTTAAAATTGAGTTAAAGAAAAAAAAAATGTCAGGAGGAAAAAAAAAAGAAAATGAAAAAAAAAAAGATATAAAAATATATACAGAGGAGAAATAAACAGAAATAGAAACTAAGAAAAAGAAAAATGGGGAAGAAAAAGAAAAAGAGTGAAACAAAGAGCGAAAGACTGGGCAGAAAGCAGCGCCCTCGCCGTGCCCTCGGCCACATGCCCGCGGCCCGCGGCGGAAACAATGTGCATCACTCGGTGCCTGGCAGCGCCGGCCAAAATCAGCGCTACAAAAACGAGCAAAGTCCTGGGATTCACTCTGGCGGCGGGAAGTAGGGCTTCGGGGAGAGGCTCACATATGATGGGGAGGACGACTGAATTGATAACATTAATTCACAGAACCGTGTACATGCCCTGCAAAAAGCCAGGGTAAGATACCAAAGCATCTATCCAAACTAGCTGACGATGTTGGCGACGAAGACGACGATGATGATAATGATGATAATAATAATTATTATTATTTTATTATAATTATAATAACATAATGCAAATAATGCTATTTGGTTCCACGTTTACCCGTTGCTATGCAGCTGCATGTTGATAACACAGGGATAAAGAGAAAAGCTCGGCCTCCCACGTGTGTCTGGCACGCTGTCCTTAATGAAGCCAACTTTTCCACGCCTCTTCCATCGCGATTAAACACACACATAATCAACAAATAAACCACCCCTCGCCCCACACCCACTGGCCGCCGCGGAACAAGGAACAAGTGCAGAGGCGAGCGGCGCGGGTGCCAAGGCGTCTCACGTGCGCCTCCTCCCGCCGCGCCGCCGCTTTTAGGCGACCTTGAAATCTCGCGCCTCCTTACACTAGGTCAAGACCCCCCCGCGTCGTGCAAGTCACCCAAGAGTCCGGTTGGGATACATAAAATAAGAACAACACAGCAAGTCAGAAATAGATTAACATTTACAAGCCGGGGAATAAATTTACAGGGCGAGGAACTCTCAGCTGACGGAGAGAGGAACCGCGTGAGCGCCCTCGCCGTCGCCAGGGGAATGACGCAACCTGGTCCTCTCGCCGCGGATGCGAGGGGATTTGTTTCTGTGACTAATCCTTCTTTCGTAAATACCTGGGTCCAAGTATTCACGGCGAAGGAGAGAGAGGGATGCTTCCGCAATCAAAGTAAAAGGGAGGAAGTTGGTGATAAAGAAGAGATTCGCAAACCAAGGCCTTCAAGTACCTTGCGAAACGGAGCGGGGGAGTGATCGCTTCTCGTCAGGTGACAAGGTGCGTCATATTGCTCATTCTCTTTCTTTCTCCCTCTCTCTCTCTTTCTCTCTGCCTCTCCCTCCCTTTCTCTTTTTTCTCCCTCTCTTTCTCTCTCTCTCTCTCTCTCTATTTCTCTCTCTCTCTCTCTCTCTCTCTCTCTCTCTCTCTCTCTCTCTCTCTCTCTCTCTCTCTCTCTCTCTCTCTCTCTCTCTCTCTCTCTCTCTCTCTCTCTCTCTCTCACTCTCTCTCTCTCTCTCTCTCTCTCTCTCTCTCTCTCTCTCTCTCTCTCTCTCTCTCTCTCTCTCTCTCTCTCTCTCTCTCTCTCTCTCTCTCTCTCTCTCTCTCTCTCTCTCTCTCTCTCTCTCTCTCTCTCTCTCTCTCTCTCTCTCTCTCTCTCTCTCTCTCTCTCTCTCTCTCTCTGTCTCTCTCTCTCTCTGTCTCTCTCTCTCTCTCTCTCTCTCTCTCTCTCTCTCTCTCTCTCTCTCTCTCTCTCTCTCTCTCTCTCTCTCTCTCTCTCTCTCTCTCTCTCTCTCTCTCTCTCTCTCTCTCTCTCTCTCTCTCTCTCTCTCTCTTCCTCCTTATTAATTTCCTGTCGAGGCTGCATGACCTCATACACAGTTTAGCGACCCTCCACGGCACGCGTGAACTATCCTCGTTCATAAGCTGGCTCAGCAAATGCTTTTCAATCTCCTGAATCAATGTTACGAATTTCGGGGTTCCGTTCTGGCCGACCCTGGCGCCGCGGGTCCGAGCAGGCACCGCCCTCGCTCCTTAGGCCTTTCTTTCCGGCTTTCTTATCTTCCTCGTTTACCTTCTTTTCTTTTTAACTCTATCGCCAGCTTTTTCAGATCACCTTCATCCTCTTCCTATTTTCATCTTCAAATTCTAATTCTTCCTATTTCTCTTCCGTCTTTTCTTCTATTTATTCTCGTTTTTCTTCCTTTCCCCCCTAAGCACTAGGCGGATGCAAGAAGCAGCGAATAGAATAGGCGAGGTTCTCTCACAATTTTTTTATTCTCTTTTTTTTTACTTCATTTATCTGCTCTCCCCCTCTTCTCACTCCCTCCCTCCCCTCCTCTCTCCCGCTTTCTCCCTCAATCTTCCTCTTTCTCTATCTCTATCTCTTCCTCCCGCTCCCCCTCCCTCCCTCTCTCTCTCTCTCTCTCTCTCTCTCTCTCTATCTCTCTCTCTCTCTCTCTCTCTCTTTCTCTGTCTCTCTCTCTCCTCTCTCTCTCTCTCTCTCTCTCTCTCTCTCTCTCTCTCTCTCTCTCTCTCTCTCTCTCTCTCTCCCTCCCTTATCTCTCTCTCTCCTTCTCTTCCTCCGTCCCTCTCTCTCTCTCCTTCTCTCCCTGTTTCCTTCCCTTCATCCATCTCCCTCCCTGCCTCTCCCTCTCTCTCTCTCATTCCTTCCCCCCCTCCCTCCCTCTCTCCCTCCTTCCTTCCTCCTCCCTTTCCTCTCTCCCCGCAGGGGGAGGGGAGAGAGAGGGAGAGAAGGGAGAGAGAAAAGAGAGAAAGGAAAAGGGGAAAGAGAGATAGGAGGAGAAGAAAAGAGAGAGTGAGAGAGGAAAAGGAGAGGGAGGAAAGAGAGAGGGGGGGAAGGAGAGAAGAGAGAGAGGAGAGGGCAGAGAGAGAAGAGAGAGGGGAGGAGAGAGAGAGAGGGAGAGAGAGAGAGAGAGAAGAGGGGAAA
>NC_061848.1:978531-993531 GCF_019202785.1 Penaeus chinensis
CCCTTCCATTCACTGCACCCCCCCCCCCCCCCCCGCCCCTCCTATGTACCTGCGAGAGCTTATTAGGCAACAATAGCTTCGTGGAGACACATTTGACGGCTAAATTAGCGAGCTCCGCACATAGAGGCTCCGCTTCCGTGACAAAGCGGCAGGACCGATGGCGCTCCCGGGTCACGTGATCAAACACAGAGCCTGTCCGAGCTGACTGCGTCTCGCCAGCCGCCGCGGCCGACCGGCGGATTAGACTGCGTGTCCGGAATAACTCCTAACAGGTGCTTATTTGTTTCAGTTAAGCTCTTTTCGCTGGTAATAAACTGTTCTTTTCAGGGTTTTCCGTAAATGCACATTTTATACCAAGTCAATATGGTTGAAGTGTGTGAAAATAAATAACAACAATATTATTGAAGCCCATAAAATAATAACGATAAAATAACATCAATAAATGAACAAAAATATTCATAAATAAATCAAAGCTAAAATAAACATTCCTTATCCCTGATCAACTTCAAAAAGATAATAATTGTAAAAACTCGGTCAGGAAAAAACCCGAGCTCCGCCACGCGACCAACAAGCGTTCAGAAACGACGTGCAATCTTGCAACAGGAGCTCCTGTGCAACACATCGTCACCGCACTCATTAGGCCTCGTCACAGCCTCATCACATGCTCCCCCTCGTCCCCGAGGCTGCCGAGGCGCTACGGAGCACTACGGAGAGAGACCGATAGATGGATAGACAGATGCAGGGAGGGAGGATACTGGCACAGATAGACTTACAAATAGATAGATAGGTAGATAGAAAGTTGGATTGACATATATTCAAATAGAAAAAAAAAAATAGATTGACTGATATATAAAGAGAAATAGTAATAATCGGTGCAAGTCCTTCCACAAAAATTGCATTAAAAATGCAACATCAGCAACGCAGTCGGCACTCGCACCGCAGTAGAGGAACCGCCAGTTAATTGTTTATAGACTTTCTACCGCCAAGGCAGGATAGACGCTCTCAATTCCTCGTTTGATATCTCTCTACTTTTTTTTCTTCTCTCCCCTCTCTCTCCCTCCCTCCCTCTCCTCCTCTTTCTACCTCTCTCCTTTTCGACGTTCACTCCTTTCCCTTTGTTTACGATTATAATGAAGATGATGAAGAAAAAGAAACAAAACAAACGCAAAAACAAGAAAAAAAAAAGGGAGGAAGGGGAAGAGAGGGAGGGAGGGAGGGAGGGAGGGAGGGAGGGAGGGAGGGAGGGAGGAGAGAGAGAGAGAGAGAGAGAGAGAGAGAGAGAGAGAGAGAGAGAGAGAGAGAGAGAGAGAGAGATGAGGAAGATAGGAGACATAAGGGATAGATGGAGGGAAAGGGAAGGAGAGAGGGATGGAGGGAGAGGGAGAAGGGAAGAGAGAGAGGGAGATGCACGGGGAGGGGGAGGGAAGAATTGAGTAGAGTAGAAGCGAGTGTAGGTAGGAGAGAGAAAGGGCGAGTCGGAAAGGAATAAATAGAGATAGATAGATAGATAGATAAATGGATAGATGGATAGATAGAAAGATAGAAATAGATAGATAAATAGACAGACAGATAGATAGATAGAGAAAAAGACCAATCAAGGGAATAGCTTACAGGCGTGTTAAAGCGACCCGGCCTCCTTCGTATGCCCTCTATTATGCTCCCCACCCCAACTCAGCGCAATGTAATCAACGTTAATGATGTCAACCCTACAGGCACAACCTACCATAGGAATACCGTTACAGGGGTTTAGAGACGAACTAGTCGCTAGTAATAATCATTAAAACCTTCGAAATTCCATAATTCACTCGCAATATGAATCTAAAAGTGTTCGATCACATAATAAAAAACAATTAGAAAGTGTCTGATCACATACTAAAAACAATAATCATTCTGCCAATATGATAATTGCGAATTCTCGATCGCCGGGTAAATAAGACTCGCCGGTGCGCAAGGTGATCTTCACTTGTTTCATTTACTCGCAACTAAAGCGAGAGAAAGCCTTAAAGAGGAAACGCCGTCTGCTCTCCCTAATGCTGAACCTACAGTAACGTTCTAACCATTCGAGATGTATTTTCTGAAGGTCTAATCATTTTTAGTCGGTCTGCTAGAGAAAATTAGTCATCGAAATTATAAAAAGAACATAAAGCCATAGCCTACCACACTTCTTATCATAATTATCTCACTAGATTGCACAGCCGATCAAAAAAACAAAACATATTTATATATATGAATTAAAAATAAACAAATAAAAAAACTGAAATCCCTAAAACAACCCGCCTTCCCATGCACTCCATCCCGGCCTCGCATTCAACTCCCCAAAAATCACCGCGAGCAACAAAGCAAAAAGCAGCAAAGGCGTTTCCTCCGTCGCCAACAACTTACTACTCGTCCGTAAACAGTAAAAAGCATGTTTTCCCTCGCCAAACAACCGCTGCTCTGAGATTCGAGAGCATTTTTCAACTTCTCGACATATATTGATCTCGTTCCCAGCAAAGTGGATTGAAAAAGATTCCTCTCAGGCTGCGAGGACAACGTAGGATCCCCATCCCCGTCTTACCGCCCCCCCCCCCCATCCTCCTTCAAAGCGCCGCCGAATGAATGAAGCATCGATTCGAAATGCGGTGTCCGTTGTCCGTGGAGTTTTACTGCGGAGGGCTATTTATAGTGTGACCCCCGCGGCCTACTACATCTCTGACTGTGGGAGTGGAACATGAGCACACTAACCGGAATGTAGCGTATTGTGAGGAGCTTTCTGCACTGTGTTCATCCTACGTGCGCTTACTTCAACTACATATCTTCAAAGTGCATACAATGATACAGTAATGGGTCTAGTCAATACTCCCATTGTTGTATGTGATACAGATAATACAGTGCCTTTTGCATTACTGCTGCCACGATCATTAATCTGTATTGTTCTCTTTAATTTTCTTTCTAGTGAAAACAATTCCCTATAATGATATGGGGCCGAGGGAAAGGCGCTTTTCCTTGCCATTACTTTTTTGTGCGTGTTTGTGGTGTATATGCTCATGCGTGTGAGAACTTCTGTTCCAGTAATATAATTCAGATATATAAATCAACAGTTACAAAATATTTTTAACTTATCAATATAATAATACATATATCCTTAAAGTTACCAACATAACAAGAATCACATGGCAACATCAGTACTACAATTATGGGTCATGCAAGCACACAGTTTATACAGGCCGAAACATCATCCATTTAAAAAAACACTACACACAAACTGCAATACAAAGAAACTACCATGCATAAAGAGTAATAGAATACAAAGAATATAACCGAGACCCGGCAGATAAATTTCCTTTAAAACCATTTCGGTCCGTGACCAAAATCAAGTGCCCGAAGTACCTGAAGATCAACTTGCAATTAGTTACTCATCCATGGTAAAGGATTCGGCTGACCCTTGGCGCAACACTGCCTTACTGGTTGGTATGTAAATTCACCGCTCTTACTTTCTCTTGAAATAACTGATATTCTTACGACTATTTTCCTTGTCATTACTTGCAGTGGCGCTCAAAACATGATCATGTGAAAACAGAAGGCAATGCACGGACACGCTTGACACGTGCATGACTGCGGCATGCAAAGGCAAACGTTCAGAGACAAGTAGTGGGGCACAACACGAGACCCCAACACGGGCCTGACATGCCAATACGGGCCTGACATGCCAACACGGGCCTGACATGCCAACATGGGACGGGGACACAAGCGGCCTACGCGGCGGTCCAGAGGCTGCGGATTCTCACAGATCTGTCAGTCTGAGTAAACGCAACACGAAAAAGAAAAGAATTCATAGGTAATGACATACACCATATTTTGCCACTGCATGTATGTACGCATGTACACATACATACAAACATATAAACACAGAAACATACATATATTATAAATATGTATATAATATATATATACATATTTATATATATATAATATATCTGTTTATATACAATATATATATATATATATATATATATATATATATATATATCATATATGTATATACACATATATATATACACATATATATATATCATATATGTATATACACATATATATACATATATATATATATATATTATATATGTATATATATGTATATATATATATATATATATATATATATATATATATATATATATATGCAACGATCCACACACACCATTATACACATACACAGACTTACAATACACACTCATGCATACCCAGTTAGTTTTATGTAGGGAACTTTACATACTCACACAAAAACATTATCAAGAAATCATTCAAACAATCACTACAAAAAAAAAAAAAAAAAATAAGTAGCAAAAGAAAAAAAAAGAAAAAAAAGAGAGAAATAAAAGAAAAAAAAGAGAGAAAAAAGAAAAGAAAAAAAAAAAAATATATATATATATAAAGATAATTCAAAAAGAAATCAGTAAATCAAACAGCAGGTCGACAATCTTCTGCTGAAAGGGATGAAACGGAAAGGTCCTTCCTCCGGCAAAGAAACTAACAAAACCAAAGTCACCTCACACACGACTTACGGCGGACACATAGAGGTTGCGGCATGCAGCGGCGCCCGGGGCAGGCCAGGACGGCCTCGAGTGTCTACTTCGGAGCAGAATAAGGGGCATGCAAGACGGGTGGGCGCGGAGGGCGGCGATGTGGGCGTGATTAAAGAACGCCCAGCCCACGGGAGCCGCCCTGCGAACGGCTCGACCAACCTGATCCATGGCGAGGCGGAGTGGAGGAGGAGGAGGAGGAGGTGGAGGACGAGGTCTCTGGCTAGGCCTTCTGGAGGAGGCCTAGGGTGCTCCGCTCGGGGGCTGGAGGCCTAGTTGTTAGTGGAGGCGACTGTTAGTGGGGCTTTGGGCGCGGTGTTCGCTCGGGAACTGGCAGCGGGACAACCGCCCCAAATTTTCGTTTTTAAAGCGTTGATCTAAACGAGTTGGCGTAACCAAAGAGCTTTTCTGGCTGACGGGTCCTCTGCGCGTGAATCTCCAAATCCCACTGCGAGCACAGGTTCGTCCGACAGAGCAACCAAGACCAGAGCGAGAACGAGTGAAGCCGCGGGCGCCTCGCTGAGCACTAGTCTCCCTCGGCCTCCAACACAGACTGACGCGCTGCGGCCGAGTCGCGCAGACGGACTCGACGGCCGCCGACAAACGTATTTCGGATTTTGTAAATGATATCGGTCACTCAATGTGATCTACGCGAAACGCTGTTACACTTAATAAGATATATTTTGTTTTTTTGTTTTTTGACGTTCGATTTACCTGTTATTACGTTATTATTTTGCCAAGGACACACCAGGCAGCTTGACGCCAAAGGCCCAAACTGTCGTACCGTACTTTTGCCTCGCGCCTGATGACGCAACTCCTGGCTGTTATCTTCGTCTCGACCGTAACTGATAGCAGATTCTACGCTCAGACGCAAGCCACGTGTAGTTTTCCGGTAAACAATGTAACGAAACAATATCTTTAGCTAACGTATAGCGTTTACGTCTATTTACATGTTTACACGAAAACCACCGATAAGTAAGAGATCGACCAGCACATCAGTATTACACAAAACTCGCATTCAGTTCAAGACCCACGGACACCATACCATTCTGACGCACAGCGTTACACGCGGCGCATCAAAATACTATCTTAACTCTTTCCCTAAAAAAGGCAAGCATCCAAGACTTGATGAGACAAGAACGAGCGCGATTCCGAAGGCGCGTCTGGCAGCGAGAGCAAAATCAATCAGGGCGGAGAGCGGCGGAAGATGCTGCTACCTTCAGAATTATTCACTTGGTCAGCGTCGGCTAAAGACACTTATGGACTGTCAGAGAAGCTTATTGCTTATGAAAGAAGAACATGAAGTCAGCTGACACCGGGAAATTACGATACGTTATCAGTTTAGGAAATTGTTTTAGTTGAAGCAAGCTGTGGCATATTCCAAATGCTAAAAACGTTTAGCCTGAAGTGCTCAGGACAGTATTGATATACAGCTCTGTTCTTTAGTCTCTAAGTTATCGGTGTTTTCACTGGATATTTGAGATATTCATAGCGATTCGTTATCATACTCCATAGATCATGATAATAAAAATAACATCTTGATGATTATGATGATATTAGTGAATAACGACAAAGATCTTTGATTTCCGAAGTCCGTTATTATAGTCATGAGTAACCATATTAATTCCGATATTATATTCACATGCACATGAGCATGATTATGGAAATAACAGATATAATAGAGGAGAATATGAAATTAATAACTTTAATGGCCGTGATTAATAGCTTCACTGCCAGTCTCCAGCGGGACTCATTACTAATTGCATTTACGGCGAATGTGGCCAAATATCACACATTTCGATGGCCCTTGTTTCCCGAACGGAGCATCGCTGCTTCGTTTTACCACATAGTATTTCACAAAAACGGACAGAATAACATTCTTTCAAGTCTTAATTTGCCTCAGGATACCTGGCAAAAATATTCCTGAAAAGTAACAATACATATCTGTCAAATGTGTATATAGACGAAGAAATTAAGAGTGCTTAATTTCTGGGGCTGGGGGAAATCTGCGGAGATACTGCACTGACAAATCGACCTCACTCTACGGTCTTTGCCACCCGCATTTGAGAAGCGTCCGGGAGATCAAATGTGGCGGGGAACAAGCACCGGATCCTCAGAACAGACAAGGAATTCGGTACAACAAACACTCAAGTTCGTTTTGAACTTCATGAACAGTGTCTGTGAACGTCCCTCATCAAACGTTTATGGCTGATGTATTGGGAAAGTAATTAGCAGCTTTCGACCACAACTCGACGTTAAAGCTCAAGAGAAAAAGTTAATTTGTTATAGATCTAACACTCCTTCGCTTTTTTCAGATGGCAGTAAATCATAGCAATTCGATTTAATACTTAGATAGCGTGCTCTGCCACTGACTCTACCATCCTTGGCAATATACCGAGAGGGAACGGAATAATGTCCCTCCACAGGCCAAAGGGACTCCTTCGATGTACATGGACTCACGGCGCATGTATAATCATATAGATTCATTAAGGAATCCTCCTCAGCTCCCGTAGAATACTCAGAGTCTGATTACTCGATAACGACACTGAGGAATATCCACTTGTTTCCCTGTTCGTTCGTCTGTTTGAAGGAACCGAGAATGCCAGGCGTCTCTTGGCCCGGCGGAATTCGCTCCGCGGCCTCTGATTGGCGGGTCCGTCCAAGGAATGTCTTGTGAATGACATTTTCCCCACCTCCTAAATGGCAAATCTTCATTCAAGAAATATCTTGTGAATGAATAATCTCCCAAATCCTCATCTCATTTTTTTTTCTTTGATTAGAAAGTTCATAAATCACCAACACGCTCTTTGCTTAAAATATACATTTTGTAAGTTTATAAGGAAGAACGGAAAGGTAAGAAAATCATAAGATTTTGCTTAGAGTGAATGTAATCGACTACCAAATGTCTCTGTTAGACGACTTAATAGGCCTTATAACCTGGAATTAAATCTCTGTCGATTCTATCTACTCACGTCCTCTTTAGGGAAGTGAAAAACATTATTCTAAAATGCTTGCACTTTGAAGAGTGTCTAACCCATGCCATTTAATGTACAGATGCAGAGATCATTAGCGAACAAACCGACATTAAGATAATCACTACATATAATGAATGAATCAAAATTGCACACGATCTGAGCAGTAAACCATCTTGATAAATGGCTAAACTAAAAACAAAAAATAGTGTTAATAACAATAATGAATAGATAAAAAAGCGTTTGAATACGAAATAATCTCACACAAACAGAGCGACGTTGAAGGAAACCTGAACTTGTTTCGGGTAGTAATAAACGTTATATTCCAAGATGGAAAAGGAGGCCAATTTCACAAGAAACGTCACTTTTTTTCATGCCTCTGAAATGCTGTTTTGTCTACAATTAAATAACATATTCCCAGCCATAGATTCATTTAGTTTAGTCACCGTTAAAAAAAACTGATTTTCTTCCTCTGTAACTTGCCAAGTAACTATCGAGAGGAAGTTTCAACTGAAACAAGAGATACTCTTAATGCAGGGGCTAAGATTACCATGGAAAAAGTTTAATGTAAATGCTTTTGGTAAATATATGATGAGGTATGCTGCGATAAAGATGGTGGACGATGATGATAATAATAATGATAAAACATTTGAATAATAATGGTAATGATAATGGTAATAATAATAAATAACCATAATAATAATGTCAACAACAACAAAACAAGAACAACAACAACAGAAATAATAATAATATAAAAAAACGCAACAAATATAATAATACAATTAATAATAATTATGAGAATAATGTATAGTAATGATAATGACAATAAAAAACATCAACAACATAATAATTACAACAATAATAATAAATCAAGACTGGCGGCGGCCGTGCAAAGGTAAGCATTTACTCGAGAGAGAGAGAAAGAGAGAGAGAGAGAGAGAGAGAGAGAGAGAGAGAGAGAGAGAGAGAGAGAGAGAGAGAGAGAGAGAGAGAGAGAGAGGAGGAGGGAGAGGGAGAGGGAGAGGGAGAGGGAGAGGGAGAGAGAGAGAGGAGGGAGAGGGAGAGGGAGAGGGAGAGGGAGAGAGAGGGGGGGGGAGGGAGAGGGAGAAGGAGAGAGAGAGAGAGAGAGAGAGAGAGAGAGAGAGAGAGAGAGAGAGAGAGAGAGAGAGAGAGAGAGAAGGGAGAGGGAGAGGGAGAGGGAGAGAGAGAGGGGGGGGGAGGGAGAGGGAGAAGGAGAGAGAGAGAGAGAGAGAGAGAGAGAGAGAGAGAGAGAGAGAGAGAGAGAGAGAGAGAGAGAGAGAGATAGAGAGAGAGAGGAGGGAGAGGGAGAGGGAGAGAGAGAGAGAGGGTGGAAGGGAGAGGGAGAAGGAGAGGGAGAGAGAGAGAGAGAGAGAGAGAAAGAGAGAAAGGGAGGGAGGGAGGGAGGGAGGGAGGGGAGGGAGGGAGGGAGGGAGGGAGGGAGGGAGGGAGGCAGGGAGGGAGGGAGGGAGGGAGAGAGAGAGAGAGAGAGAGAGAGAGAGAGAGAAAGAGAGAGAGAGAGAGAGGGTGGAAGGGAGAGGGAGAAAGGAGAGGAGAGAGAGAGAGAGAGAGAGAGAGAGAGAAAGGGAGGAGGGAGGGGAGGGAGGGAGGGGAGGGAGGGAGGGAGGGAGGGAGGGAGGGAGGGAGGGAGGCAGGGAGGGGAGGGGAGGGAGGGAGAGAGAGAGAGAGAGAGAGAGAGAGAGAGAGAGAAAGAGAGAGAGAGAGAGAGAGAGAGAGAGAGAGAGAGAGAGAGAGAGAAAGAGAGAGTGAGAGAGAGTGAGTGTGTATGTGTGTGTGTGTGTGTGTGTGTGTGTGTGTGTGTGTGTGTGTGTGTGTGTGTGTGTGTGTGTGTGTGTGTGTGTGTGTGTGTGTGTGTGGGTGCGTGTGTGTGTGTGGATGGGTATGAAGGTGCATACGTCCATCATTGTGAGTCACTAATATTTCCTATGCTATGGCTGGCTATGTAACTCCGAAAGAGAACATTACGCGACCGTGAAATGTCTTTAAAAAATACTAGCTATCTGACGTTCAGCAGAAATGATCGCTTTGCGCCACAGCACGATCGAAGCCCAACTAGGAACTGCCTGACCGCCAATTATTTGAAATAACACCTTGTTTGGCCTTTCGTCTTTTTCTAACGGTTACTCGACATTTCAGTTATAAAATAAACAAGAATAAATAATAACGTTTCTTGTATCGGTTGTATTCATTCACAATAGCTTCCGGTCGTCAGTGAGCAAAAGTTGCCACTGGATAACGCTCGTTTTGGCTTCCCAAAATTGTACAGAAGAATTCATGCAACGATATTATTAGGAAAAAAAGTAGTTTTACAAAGATCAGTGGAATAAATCAAAATGGGGCAGAAACAGGAAACTATTAAATTTGCATGATCATTAGCTGTTTGTAAGTGAAAATAAGACCGATTAAAAATGTTTACGATGAGCACATTTCCTTGGGGAAAAAAGGAGTAAAACTACCAAGGAAGGACTGAGTGGGCAATGGGACACGGGGGAAGGGGCAATGCACATGCTTTGCAAAGAAACAGGGGGGAAAATTAAAAATATATGGAAGGGAATGAGAAAGAAATCCTGCCTTTAAAATGGCAAGACGTATTAACACGAGACACATTTTCCGGACTCGGAGCTGCCAAGAAAAGGAACATTTCTCCTTGCGTCTGATTCTGACAGTATGGCCTGTTTGCAGACCTTCCTGTTTCACAGACACAACGAAATTGTACTTTCTCTCTGAATCGCTTTGCCTCTCTTTGGCTGCCTATATAGTTTCTCGTTCTCCTTTTTTCTTTTTTTTTTTTTTTTTTCTCTCCCTCTCCCGGGGACCGAGAGCGACTGTCTGGCGGCAGAAATGAGCTTCAACTTCCTCGTTCGTTGGGGAACTTCGAGCAGAGAAAGAGTATCGAGGCCTGAACGCAAAATGCACGTGTCCATATATACGTGTTTCATGATACATCATAAAGAGTTTCCTCGGCCAAACCTGCTCGTCGGTTGGGTCGACCTGGGCTGACCTACTTCTCACGCCGTTTCCTGCCCACAGCCGGGTTTAAAGCGTCCATCTAGACATTTTTAAATAAATTTGATTAATTGATATACGGAATATTGATATGTAAGTGCGCGCGCGTGTGTGTGTGTTTGTGCGTGCGTGTGCGTGTGCGTGTGCGTGTGCGTGTGCGTGTGTGTGTGTGTGTGTGTGTGTGTGTGTGTGTGTGTGTGTGTGTGTGTGTGTGTGTGTGTGTGTGTGTGTGTGTGTGCATACTTGCATAGATTCTACCCAAGGATGGCGCTTGAGCGGGCGAGTCAAGTTGAGACGAGCGACCCGGCGCATCATTTGGGATTTCAGCGAAGCTAGAGGTGTCGATCAATTTTGCCTTCCGCAGTCGATGCCGGACATAATTCAACGGCGAAATAATCCTGAGTGTCGGATATCCGGCGCCGGGGGGCGTGAGGGCAGTGCGGCTTATCCGCGGGCGGACATTGGCATCGCGGCGCGCACTAACTGTATCGGTCCGGTCAAAAGTTCACCGCGACCTGGCGGGGTTCAGACGCCGAAGCCGTTTCTGTAACCTGGTTCAGCTGCAGAAAACTCACGGAAAAAATATTCAAGATAGTTAGCTTGTGTCATCCATGTGCCATATATGTAATCCGGAGGTATTATTCAATTACCTTTGTTATTTCATATCGCCACACAAAATTGAATGATGTTGTATCCCTCAGCGAGGGACGTCATCGTTAACCTTCTTTCCTAGAAAAAAATAAAACGTACATTCATTGGCTTATATACATAATTTTAAAACATTTGTGAATATGCACAAGTAAAAGGATTAAACCCTTATTTTTTCTAACGGGGGAAAAAAAAACTGTAGCGCCGTTCGTCTCTCCGCGGCCCGCACTCTTGAATCAGCTTGTTGGCAAAAAAATATGGAAAGTGGGTCTGACTTTTTCGGGGGTTATGGTTTTTTTAAAACATGCCCACGCGCTCTCGGGACAATGTTTAATTTTTTTCTTTTGAAAGGACCTTTAAAAAATTTCCAAAATTTTAAAATTATTATTTTTTGTTCAACCCCCAGGAAACCGTTTTTTTTTTTTTTTTTTTTTTTACCTTTTTTTAATTTTTTTTCTTTTTTTAATTTTTTTTAAGCCCCCCGCCAGAAGCCAGGTTTCGCAATCAATGTTGAAAAAAGAGGGGACTGAAACAAAGTGAGTTTGTGCAGCCAATGCATTCCTTGGCGGCTTGTTGGTAGTCACATTGAAAAGAAATGCATTTTCCCTCGTTGGGCGAAATGGGGTTTTTTTGGGTGCGAAACGCGAAAGAAACCAAGCAGGTGTGATTTCCCTTTCCTACCCGGGCCGGGGAAAAAAATGGTTAAAAATTTGCCTCTGAGGACAAGTCGTGGTTTTTGTTGTTTGTTTGCTGAAAATAAGCCTTTATGGGCATTTTTTTTTGTATATGAATGATTCCCTTCCACATATTAAATTTTTAGATTTTTTTATTTTTAGCATTTATTATATACCTTTGTTGCAAACATAGGTCATTTTCCTCGTTTTATATTATAACCCTTCGGTTTTGCGAGAAAATAAAATTAAACCGAAAAAATTTAAAAAAAAATTTTGGCTTTTAAATTTGTTTAATTGATACATTTACCCCGGGAAAAGTTCATGTCGTCTTTGCCTTCCCCTTTTTAAAAAAACGGGTCCTGGATTTCTTTCTCTAACTTTTTATCTAAGGCGATTTTCCCTTAAACCCAAATTTTGATGTTTTTTTTGAAGGAAAAACTAACGGATGAAGTAAGGGCTAGATATGGTGTAAAGTGGATGATATTAAAGGCCAATGTATTGTTTTGGAAAACACAAATTTTGCCCCGTAGGCGCATGAGTGGAGGGATTGTCTGTTTTTTTGGAAGGGGGGGGAAATACTCTATAAACAGTATTTCCTTTAAAATTTAAAATTTTCAGTCAGAGTTTTTGCAATGCTTTGCCCCGATGGGATGCGTGATTTATGTTTTTTCTCCTTTACTATGAGGATTTTTAGAAAATGATCACCCAAAAAAAATATGTAAATGAGATGCACTTAATAACGATTAAAGGGGGTTCCCCCCTTCCCTACACTTGTCTTAATGAACTATCAGTAATTGCCAGTAAATGAGTAATTGACTAATGAATAAAAGTAATAATCTGTAAGTAATAGATGATGTCATGAGAAATAGGTAGAGTGTTGGAACTTTCTCCAGAATTAGAGGAGTTAAAACAGCAGATAGTTAGTTCTATCATCAGTCACAGCTGATCTAGTGTTTACATTCAACACGATTGCACCTCCACTGCCTTGTCTACTCTTTCCTGTTTTTTTTTGTTTGTTTTTTTGGGGAGTGGGGGGATGTAGGTGGTTGAGAAGATGTTGAGGATGAATTAAATGAAAGCAAGGGCTAGAAAAGCCTGAGGCAAAGCATACCAAAGGCTCCTAGTGAATCGGAGTGGGAGGAAAGGAGGAGGAACGTTCATATAGCTCCACAGTGGATGCCCCCTGGGTGGGGTCCGTAGATTCGGAAAAGGATTTATACTTGCCTCACCAGACACTGAGAATTGTTTTGTTTTGAATGGGTCTATGCAATGGGTGGGTAAATGTTTTAGGGTTTACGTGTGTTTTCTATCTTCTCTAAAATGTTTTTGACTAATAAACAATGGTGCTTGTGTTTGGTTTACTACTTGGCAAGTTGTTGCTAGATATGCATATGAACTTTTCTGTGTCGTAACAAATTGCTGTTATTTGTTTCTGTACACTGGTGTCTTACGTGTATCATTGAATTGAAAGGGAATAATGAGTTTTTCAGGGAGGGGGTTAGGTTGTGGGTTGTGCACAGGTTAAAAAAATCAAGGCCCAATGTATTATGTAAACCCAAAATGTTTTTAAATTGCACTATAAATATGTACTAGAGGAACGGCAGATGGAGGCTACTCAGTGATGGTTTTGCAATGGTATTTGGGTAGTGTGTTGGGGGCTGGTTTGGGGGGTGTGGAAGGAGTATGTTATTAGTGCACCCATGTGCGTTCGGGTATGGTTAGAATTAGGGCGTTGATTATTTTCGGACGTTGGACTTTGAGGGGAGAGATGGTAGGATACGCTCGCGAGAGAGAGTAGTCGCGCAGAGGCGTAACACGAGCAGAGAAAGAGAGCGAGAACCTTTAGAGATCGAGAAGCTGAGCGAGCGAGAAGAGAGAAGAAGAGCAGAGCGGACCACAGGTGAGGCCGAGTTCGGCAGGAAGAAGTGAGGGGAGGAGGGACGCGAGGTAGGGGACACGGATGTGCGAGAGGGAGGGAGAGGGAGCGGCGATCGCCGTACGCGTGCAAGGGAGTAGGAGGGAGAGAGAGGGAGAGCCTGTGCGAGCGCGTGAGTGGGCAGTCGGATGTCGAGATAATAGAGAGAAGACGACAACGCAAGGAGCGAGACGAGAGGAGCGAGAGTCGGAGCCGAGTTAGGCAGCAGCGAAGAGAAGCAGAGAAGAGAGCGCTACGCACAGGAGAGCCTCGTATCGCGAGCACGCGCGATAAGACGAGAGGGGCGGCGGGCTTGGGTTGAGCGAGGCGATCGCACGCGAGTAGCGAGAGCAGCGATGTTGAGTGGCCGGGTGCAGCGAGTAGAGAGAGAAGAGAGCAGTCAGAGAGAGATAGAGAGAGAGATAGCAGATATCTGAGGCGAGAGCAGTCTCGATCTCTCGACTCTCTCGAGGAGAGCGGGGGGGATTCTCTCTCTCTTCTGCGCGAGCGTGCTCTCGATGATAGAGAAGAGAGAAGAGAGAAGGAGAGCAGAGAGAGAGACAGAAAGAGAGAGAGAGACTGGTGGGGGAGGGAGAAATAATGAGGCAGTGTACGGGGGGCGATCGAGGGAGGGCGGCGAGGGGAGATAGAGGCGAGGCTAGGTAGGGAGAAAGAGGGATGTCGACGGGGAGTGCGCAGCGAGAGAGGGGAGGGAGGGAGCAGAGGGAGAGGGAGGGCAGCGAGGGCGCGGTACGGGCAAAGAGGACATTTACCTCATATTACTAATTCATTTTCATTCCTCACCGTAGACGAGGGAGGGAGAGAGGGAAGGGATAGGTAAGAGCAGTGGGGGGTGAGAAACGGGGGAGAGAAGGCGTGAGAGGAGGGAAGGCGAAGAGAGACGAGAGGGCGGGATGGAGGGAGGGAGGGCGTGTGGGTAGGGAAGAGAGGAGAGCGAGAGAGAGCGGAGCTGGAGACGACAGAGCGCAGAGATAGAGCTAGAGTACGAGAGAGAGAGAGAGACGAGAGAGAGAGAGAGAGTCAGAGAGAGAGGTGAGGGAAGGGCAGGGCAGGGGCGAGCACATTAGACGGGTAAGGGAGGGGGATGGGATCAGATATGCCAGGGGAGGGGCGGGGATAGAGGGACGGGGAGGGAGAAGAGAGAGGGAGGGAGTGGTAGGGAG
>NC_061848.1:996031-1011031 GCF_019202785.1 Penaeus chinensis
CTCCCATGTTCACTCAGGATAATGCTTACCCAGCGGATGAGTTGATGCCTCTCAGTTGTAAGGCAAGATGGAGAGACTCGGAGCCCTCCAGAGGGGATATAGATGAAACCCTAGGAAAGTGAGTGCCTGTGGCTCCCTAAGTTGCACTGGGAGATGCTTTTGCAATTTGAATTACTAAATCATGTAGTAGGAAATACTGATGTTGTATCAATTGATAGTTGTAGACTTGTAGTTTTGCAATTTTTTCTATGTAATATTGCAGTTATTGGGTGTGACATAAGTTCTACAGGTTTTTATATTAAACATATACTGATATCCTGAAACAGCATATATCTTAATGTCTTGTTTCCTTTGCCTTTCAGTTTTTCATTGACACTAGTTGATTCTTTGGATACATTAGTAGTGTTAGGGGACATTGAAGAATTTGACAGAGCCTTGCGGTTGGTGGTAAGAGACGTCGGCTTCGACCATGACCTTGTTGTCTCTGTTTTTGAGACAAATATTCGCATGGTTGGGGGTTTGCTCTCGGGTCACATCATGGCCGAACACCTCAATCAGGTAAGACATGTGGTATAGTTGTATCTTGAAATGATACGTTTTTTCTATTCATTTTAAAGGATGATCTATGAAGTTTTTGAAAGCTGAAGATAGAAAAGTTATCGATATATCTTTCATTTGCAGCTCTATGGGGCTTTGGGATGGTATCGTGGTGAATTGCTCACGCTGGCGAAGGATCTGGCCACCAGACTCCTGCCAGCATTCAACACCACCACCGGCATTCCTCACGCCAAGGTTAGTTGATTCTCCTTTGGTTGTTGAAACCTTTGGAATTTGGGAAACACTTTTCTTCCGCTTCCTTCTCCTCCCCCTCCCTTCTCCTTCCTGCTTGCTCCACTCCTTTGTTTTTATCTCCCTCTCATAGAAAATTAAATTTACTAGTGTCATTACTTTACTCATATATTTTCTTCCAGGTAAATCTCAAGTATGGTATGAAGTCTCCCAAACTTCAAGGCTCAAGAGAGACATGCACTGCCTGTGCTGGAACAATAATTTTAGAATTTGCTGCGCTCTCTCGCCTGACGGGAGACCCTATCTTTGAGGAAAAGGCCCGTCAAGCAATGGACTGTCTGTGGAGCCAGCGACACAGGGGCAGTGATCTTGTGGGGACAGTGTTAAATGTTCATTCAGGTTAGTCCTCTTTTTATTTATTTGTTTATTTATTTATTTTATATTTTTCTCCAGTCACAAAATAATATGATGCAAAAATGCTAGTTTGTGATAGAGATGAAATCTAAAGCTTTAACATGGACTAGAACAGTAGAAGTACATATTTTGACATAAAAATGTCTTCTGACTGACCTGTATGATGAAATTCATTTAAGTAAATATGTATATTTAAAAAGTCCCATTTGTAGGAATAAAAGTAGTATAGCATATTTTACCTTGCTCCTCCATATATTCTTCCTCTTACTCTGAATCAGTTGAAGAACAGTTTTGAAAGGCTTAAGCTATAACTCGTCCAATGATTCCCTTCCAGGTGATTGGGTTCGGAGAGACTCTGGTGTCGGGGCGGGAATAGACTCCTATTACGAGTATTTGCTGAAAGCCTATGTTCTTTTAGGCGACGAGGGATACCTGGAGAGGTTCAACAAGGTACTGGTCTTTTACGAAATTCTCCTTTTTATTATAAGCACAAATTTAGTGTTGTAGTAATGGAGCTAGAATTTCTGATCATCATCCTCTTCTTTTTGCAATTTGTGGTATTGGAGAATTCATGAAGTTAAAACATCAAGGAGTTCCTTTATTTGTATTTTATTATATCAAGAATGTGTAGTGTTCATATCTGATTTCATATTAAAAAAAATAATTTTCTTCGCAGCATTATAGTGCTGTCATGAAGTACATAAGCCAGGGCCCCATGCTCCTGGACGTCCACATGCACCGGCCCCACACCACATCCCGCAACTTCATGGATGCGCTCCTAGCATTCTGGCCGGGTCTTCAGGTAAACAGAGAGCTCTTGTTTGTGGCAGGAATGTTGGTGGTGTTCCTTGTGTTATTGTAAAGGGGAGTTCCCTTGGGCTATTTTATCATTAGTATCATCTCTTGTATTGCATCTTATCATGTATATATTTGTTGAAAAAATAGTAGTCATAACTGATTAGAAGTTTTGTTTATAACATTATTGTGTGCATAATAGTGCTGAAAATTCATGATAATAGTAACAGGAATATTAGGAAGTTGAAAATCAGAAAACCTTGATAATCACTGATAATAATGAAATGATTTTTTAACAAATTTCAACTCCATACATACCCATATTTCCAGACAGTAATGCACAAAATGACATTTCAGTCATTCCATTAAGAGTAGGTTGAATTTATCTTTATGAATAAGTTTAGATCATGATTTATAGGGGTGGGGAGGGTATTCTGGTGATCTGAATGGTTATTTGAAGTTTGTTAAATAGTCTTTGCATGAATGTGCATGTAATCTATTACTTCTTTTTCTTACTCTGCCTTTTTTCTTTATCATCATCATTTTTTCCATTTATGAAAAAATATCTATTTAATCTATAGGTATTAAAGGGAGACATCAAGCCAGCCATCGAGACACATGAGATGCTGTACCAGGTGATACAGCGGCATAACTTCCTCCCAGAAGCATTTACAACAGACTTTCAGGTGTGATCCTAAGTAGATTTATTTATTTATTCAAGACTATTTTATTTATTATTTATCGACTAAGAAACTGATGGTGTATATCAATATGTTTCTCAAAAAGAGACAAAAAGATGTAGATTTCAACCCTATACCGACGGGCCACACGCTGAGGCATCATAACAAACCGCTCGATCTGTGGCGTGCAGCTGTACATTGCAGCGACACGTCAAAGCACTATGAACTGGGAGTTCAGCTTGATGTAGCGAACTCCTGCTCTCAAAGTTGGCTTGTTGCCATTAATCTTCAGAGTGTAGAGTTTTTAAACATTTTCTTCACCTGTCAGTAAGGGGTTAAGAGATCTGTTCTAAAGAAATAGATGTAGTTACAGAAGCATTTATAGTTGCATATGCATTTATAAATATAAGTATTCATAACTGTGCTTTTGAAATTTTATATGGATTACAGGTTCACTGGGGCCAGCACCCATTGCGGCCGGAATTCTTGGAGTCAACATACCTCTTGTACCTGGCTACAGATGATCCCTATTACTTGCGCGTAGGGGAACAGGTGCTACGCTCCCTGCAGAAGCATGCCTGGGTCCCTTGTGGTTATGCTGCAGTCAAAGATGTGCGAACTGGGGTACATGAAGACAGGTAGAGAATAATGTGGAATTTGTTTTAGGGAGGGAAATGGTGAAGGTTGCGTACAAGCCTTCTCTATTTTGAAGTGAAAGAGATGAGGAAAGATTTTCCAATTTCATATTCTACAGAAAAAGTTGCATTGATGTAAAAGATTTGTTTCAATTTTAAAGAGTATTATTGTTTAACCTGTTCCTGCCGGGCCTACGCCTAGCGAGGTCATAACAAATCGCTTGGTCTGCGGAGTACAGCTGTATGCTGTGGTGATGCGCCAGAGGGCTTGGAGAGGGACGTCCGGCTTGATGTAGCAAACTCCCGCACCCAAAGTCTGCTCGTTGCCTTTAATCTCCAGAGTGTAGAATATTCATTTATTTTCTGGCCACTATGGCAGGTGGTGCAAGCAGTACTACAAAAAAATTAATATTATGAAGAAAAAAAAAGTTACTTATTGTTATTATTATTGCACTGAGATATGAACTACCTAGAGATATGTGGAGTATGCACAAGGAAAACAGTCTATTACTATCCTGAAAAAACAAATCAAATGACAAATTTAGACGTTGGAAAATGGCATATAAGCTAACAACACTTGCGCATGGAAAGAGAAAATAACATTGCAAAGGAGAGGCACAGAGTCCTGTTACTGCAGTAAGTGTTTCAGTGGGTTAAAAATACTTCTTGATGGAAATGCATAGCAAATTAGCTATTATTTATTTGATGGTTATTAGATTACTGAACCATGAAAGTTATTTCAGTGATGTTCCTTTTAGTGAAGTAGTGTTAATTTATTGGGAAATATGGGATTTGAGGGATTATTGCTAATGGAGATCTTGAGACGGTCAACTTGTTGGCATTAGAATGTGTTTTATTTAAAATTCTTGTATTTTACTTTTTGAATGTGTTCTATAACATTATTTGTAAATAATTAGTTTACACCATGGGAAACACACAAGTTAGCTTGAGTTTTAAATGCTTTTCAAAATTTTTAAAATGCTTTCCAGAGTTGACCTTTAGTACTTATGTTGAGGCAATGATCTCTTCCACCTGACAGGATGGACTCGTTTGTGTTGGCGGAAACCTTTAAGTACCTGTACCTATTATTTGCCAAGCCGAGTGACCTGATTATTGACCTGGACCAGTTCATCTTCACGACAGAAGCTCATCTGTTGCCCCTTTCGCTGGCACGGCTTTCAAACCTCACTGTTGTTCCAGTGAGTTTCTGGGATTCTGTGGCTGTCATGGAAGTTGTAACATAAATGTATATATTTTTAAGAATAATGTAGATAGTAATTTCTATTATTTCCCACACATGTTAATTCTGATTTTCACTTTCTAAGGGTCCTGACAACCAAGACACGGCACAGGACAGTGACGTTGAGTATGCAAGGTCATGTCCTAATGCCCACTACCTCTTCCCTGGACGCCATGAGTTTGCAGAAACTATAAGGCGCCCACTCAAGAACTTTGTCAACAATGTTTGTCCTTCCCGAAAGACCATCAAGAGAAAGCTACGTGCCTCAGAGTTCCAGGCAGGGAATAGCCGACACATGGGGCTCCTCAGGGACATGGGCATTACCATTATGGCGCTGCCCGATGGTCGTGTGCAGCTACTACACACTTCCTCAAATGTAAATAATGAGAGAAATTTTCGGGTCAAATTTATGTTTTTATAATGCTATTTGTTTTTTGGGAAACAGCCACCTGGGATAAACGGCATGTCTCTCTTTACTTTTTAAAGCATGTTGTGCTTATCTTCCCTCATCCTCCACAGGCTAAGTCATCTGATGATGCAGAGGAAGGACTGCTGTTCATGCAAGAGATGATTGAGCTAAGCAAACTTCAGCAGGAACAGCCTGAAAATCCCCCCCGCGTTGTGTCGTTCACCCGCTGGACTGATGGACACTCGAGTAAAGTCACCATTCAGGCTGGCCCTGCGCAATTTGGGCTTGACCTCAAAGGGGATGTGCAGGTGATTTATTCTTTCATATATATATTTTTTTTATAATACTTTTTCATATTTGTATTTAACCTATAGTATATCATTGGTGTACTGGTTGTGGATTGGCTATTCTTTCCTTTTTCCCCTCGAAATGAATTTAATGCCAGATTTATTAAGAATAGATGTATTCAGTATGAGGCATTCCTAATTATACCTTGACCATTTCCTCCAAAGGTGAGTGGACCAGTCGTCAAGGCCAGGCATCTGCGTGCTTGCGACCAACTGGAGAACGAGAAGGAAGTGCGTGGAAAAATAGTCATTATGGAACGAGGAGACTGCATGTTTATCGAAAAGGTTGGTAGCTTTTCTTTTTTTCTTTATATTGTTAGTAAGTTGATTATAAGATGTGTCTTGTTGAAAGGTGTTAGTGTTTATCCATGCATTTGAGTTCTGAAGGATTATGCTGATTGTGAAAGAGGTTTAATATTTTTCTTCTCTCTTTTATTATTTTATTCTTCTGATTAATGTTCATACTTTTATATGAAATATGCATGATGTTTATTATTTTGATGACAAAATATTATGACCATTTATTCTTTGATGGACCTCAAGGTGTTAACAATTGTGTATAGCACTGAGAGAGTATTTTTAGCCAACCCTTAATATTTAAAAGTGTTAAGTTCCTAAACCCTGGATGAAAGCACACTGTTGCCATCATTAGTACTGTTAGGCTAACTAGTGGCTTTCGTTTAGTTGGTCTCAAGACGGTTTTACAAGGTGAAATGATATAAATTACTTATTTATTCAAATAAGCACACTAATACTATATCAAAATTATTTTAGAATTAATGAAATAAAGTCCAAAGTGCTGTGCATACATATACATGTATTGAATATATCAGGGTTGTCCTGCACTGGGCCAGGAATGTGGTATCTTTTTCATGGTAAAAGTAAATCCTCAAGGGTTTAATTCACAAACTCTTAACTTAACTCTTAGCTTTTAACTCTTCAAAGCACCAATATGGTGTTTACAATGGCTTCACGTGTTTCACCTCCTCCCCAGGCCCGAAGATTAGAAGCCCTGGGTGCAGTAGGAGGCATTGTCCTGGACAACACTCCAGGAACATCTGCGGCAAGTTCCCCAATGTTTGCCATGTCAGGAGATGGCACTAATGATGTCAGCATTCCTTTGGTGTTCCTCTTTTCGGGGGATGCAGAAGTGCTCCTCAAAGCACTGCAGGAGAATCCAGACCTCGAAGTTGTTCTTTCAGACTATGTGGAGAAAGGTGGGTAGTGTGTTGAAACCCTAAGGCTGCATGTCACAAAACAGATTTACAGTAGTAGCTGTGACATTGAAATTAAGAGCCCATAATAAGAAGAGAACACAAAATCCATAAGTGCCAGTAAAATTGCATTCGAAGGGAGCAATGTGACGCTTGCTATTTCTTGGTATTCCCACTGGAAATTGAGTCTAGTTTACTTTGAACAGGAATGGATTATGTGTTTTTTGTCTTTGTGGGTCTGTTTTGTACTTCCTAATATGAAGTACAGAAGTGTTTGTGAACAAAGAACTATGTGGGAGTGCCTTGTGTCTTTTACTGCTAGTTATAGTAGTTTTCTTTTTTTTCCAGGATTTGAGCTTGTGTGATGCAGATTATTTGATGTTTATTCATTGTAGTAGATTAGTTTATTGCTGTAGATATATAGTTTTTAAGTATTTAAAATTTTTTTCATTACTTATTTTCTTGTTTTATTTTCTCGATTTTAAGTGTATTCTTCCTTGTCTTTTTTCCCATTATTATTGTTGTTGATCTTATCATGAATTTATTTTCAATTTCTACAGATTGGGGTATCCCTAAAGACATTTGTTCTTACATCATCTATTTAGAAGAGTTTGTGTTCTTGACACCTTTGCCTTATGACGTATGGAAAGCATACATCAGACAGCTCATACCTAACGGTGTGTTGACTGAAGAGAGAGACGAGGTGGACATAGCTTCAGAGGAGGAGGGCAGTAGCAAAGAAGGGTCAAAGAACGATCATTTAGAGGAAGGTAGGGCCAGTGCTCATGGGGATCACTTTGACTGTATAGAGCTTGGGGAAGATCTAGCAGACTCTCCCAGAGAAGCTGGCAGACAAGAAGTAGAAACCATGGACGATAACACTAGATTGACTAACGGGGAAAGTGAGAGTCATGGAGAGAAGCATGTGGTCGAGAGTTGCATCGAGGTGAGGGAGGAAGACGAAGCTGGGCATCAGGTGAAGTCCGAGGGAGGGAGTCATTGCACTTCGCCTGCAGGAGAAGGAGGAGACGGAGTAGACAAAACCCTGGCAGTTAATTCATTTGAAGAAGGTGCTGGATATAACAGCTTGAGTTTGACTCCATAACAAGGTGAAGGTTGCATGGTGTGTGGGAGGTATGGTTTGTTTTTAAGTGTGTTGGTTTGAATTGGTTTGTTTGGCTGGCCCTCTCCTCTGTTTCTTGACTACCAGAATTATCTTCTGTGTATAAGACTTGCACAAACGATATTGAACATTCAAGATCTGATCATAACTCAGTATTTTGTCAAGCCAGTTGGGTGTTATTTCAAGCTATATTTCAGTTAGAAAATTCAACAAAAATTAAATTATCATGTGAGGTATTATCATCTGCTCACTTTATTAACTGCCTGCCACCTCCTTTTCACTTTTTTTTTGTTTACGTAATCAGCTTCAGCTTTGAAAATCTAACCAGAAAGGAATGTAGCACAAACTGAAACCTATTTTGAGGACACCTTTGAGAGACCCTGAAAAAGTTGACATATTTTCAGTAGAAGCAGATCATTTTTCTAAGTAAAGGATTGCAAAGCCAGTTGCATATGGATTTGTTAATGATTTTTCCAATTGAAAAAACATGAATTATGATATCCACGTTAGATAGATTTAACAAAATATGGTCAGTATTCATGAACATATGATATGAATGATGTAATCCAAAAATAAAATACAAATAATTTATATGTTTAAACATCTTCAGTGACTTCAATTTCTGTATCTGCATTTTGAATATGGAGTATTTTCTTGGCAGTGTTATATGACTTTTTTTTCTTTCTTTTCCTGCAAAATAATATTGCTTCATTAACACACCTAACAGGGAGAAAATATATAAAACACATAAAAGCTGAAAAGCTTATGTTGAAATATTTTAACCATATATACATGGAAAAACTTAATTTTGCTATGATACCATAATAGTGATAGGTAAGAGAGAGTTTGGGTATCTGTATCATTTGGTAAGTGAGGAATTTCAACTGAAGCATTTTTAATTCATTCTCCCCAGGATTTGTACTGTTCACTATAGTATTTGTTTAATTTTTTTTTACACACACATGGCTCCAGAAATGCTCGCCTGCCAAAAAGTCAATTGATATAAGTTTCTTGAATTTGCATTATTTTCTTTGATAATGGATATCATGAAACCCTTTGATCCAAATGACATCATGAAAAATTTTGGCTTGCGGGGCAGTTGATGTCAACATGCCGTCTTGGGAAAATTTGGCTGTGGGCCAGGTGACTTGAACTTGCCATCTTGAGGGTTTCCACTGAAGGCCAGGGTAACAAGAAAGATTCGCCATGAGGGTGAATAAACTCATTGGCATTTAGAAGGGGGCTCTTGCATTATTTCAATTAATAAACGAGTTTGGAATGTAGTGTCCGTGAGCTATGACTGCAAGAGCGCAGGCTCCTGGGAGGAGGCCATTTTCATGCTCAGCATTCTATTCCTGGTTGCTATGACTGGTGGCGCAGGTTGCATTACAGAAAATTGAAAAAAAATGAGACTATCTAGGGAGATAATATGGAGTCTGTGCAAGAAAACAGTCTATTACTGTCTGGATAAAGCAAATCAAATGACAAATATGGACATTGGAAAATGGCATAAAAGCAAGAAGCGTTTATGCATAAAAAGACAAAATAACTTCTCAAATAAGTGGCAAAGAGTCTTGTCACTGCACACAAGTGTTTGTGTGTGCCTGGCCTACAAGTCACACACACAGATTTGCCACTTAAACCTAATACCTGTTTTTTGTGTTTGCTGTGACACACCAGGATAGTAGGACTACTAATTGTGGAGCCTTCTTTGTGTAGAGTCAGTCATTAAACTAATGCATTTTTGTCATTGGGAGTGCAAGATACTCTTTTCCATAATGGTTAAAATCCCATGATATTTTTTATGGCTATTTTTTTCTTGTAAGAACATTCCTAATGCCATTCCTTACCTTGTCAAGTGCAGACTAGGAAAGATGGAGCCACCAGGCAAAAGTGAAGGATTCTTAGCATTTGTATGTTATTGCTTTTATTATTGTTATTTCTGTGCTTTCACTTACAGAATTTATGGAGGTTATTGTCAAGGAATGGTAAATAGCCCGTTTGTATGCAGCTATAATTTGTCTTTTGTTTTATAATCAGGTAGTGTTTTTATTATTGTTATTGTTTTTCTTAATCACAATCGGGAAAGATTTCAGGGCAGGAATAGGACAAGACACATCTTGCCAAAGACTGAAGGACAAGGGATTGTTTGTAAACATAATGTAAATTTCATTATAATGAAAGAAAAATTATTTATGTAGATGAGAGAAATTATTTTAATCATTAATAGTATTTATCTGACAGAACATATCTTACTATGTGAGATAATGAGGTTGAGATACAGTTGAGATTTCTGGCCAGGAAATATTTTGTTTAAATGAGAAAGAAAATTTGGGAAAATGTGTTTTCCATTCTCTTGTAAATTATTTAAAATCCAATTTATATAAGAATAGCTGTGGAAGAGCTAGTGGTTAAGATATTTTTATTTTGTACAACTAGTGGTTGTGACTATATGAAGATTTATTGAACTGACATTTACAGCATTTTGATCTCTAACAGGTGGTCAGAGTACTTACAGGATTATCAAGAGTTTTGCTAAATTAGTGATAAAAAATATGTGTATATATACCATATGTACAAAAGGAAAGAGAAGAACAAAAAGCGAGCACTTCAACTTAAAAAACATTTATATATATTGCAGGAAAGAAATGATCAATGGTGTTGGGAACATTTTATAGCTCTGACTTTATTTTCTGTATGTGATTTTACAAGACCTTGACCCTTCCAGGTAAAGGGTCTGTGGAGGAGGTAGAAGTTGATGGGAAGGATGCATCAGAGGGTGCTGGGGAGGCTGGGGAGGCCGGGGAGGCTGGGGAGGCCAGCCTGGAGGAAGGGGCCATGCCGCAGGTCATCTCCATCATCAACAACAGACACCAGGTAGGAGGCTCTAACTGTTCTTGAACTCTGCAATGAGCTGAAAAAATGTAAATTGATAAAAAAAAAAATTTGTGTATGTGCGTGCGTGCGTGCTTTTGTGCGTACGTGCATGAATGTGTGTGTGTGTGAGGGTGCATGTGCATGAGTGTTTGTACATGCATGTTTATGATTTTAACTTAATTAAATGGGTCAGTATCACTTCCAGGGAAGTGAAAGTGTGTCTAATGATGACCTAGTAACAGTGGTTGAGGGACAGCATGAGGAGCAAGCATTGTCCGTTCCCCAAGATGAAGCTCAAAAAAATCAGGTCAGATTTGAAGATACTGAAGTTTAATACACAATGTGCCAATTAGTATAAAGGAAAGTAACATATTTAGTAGTATAATTTCTACAAGTTACTCTTCCACACACAGGAAATACTGAAAGAATTGGAGGAGGCTGAGACTGCAGAAGAAATTCTGGTAGCTGCTGTGAGATATGTAAATTTGCGTCAAGAACAAGAGAATGCTAAAGGAAATACTCCACTATTAGATCATCCGTCATCATCCATTGTGGCAGAACTACAGAGTCTGCTGGTCCGCAAGACAGCCTCAGACCCAAGTCTCCTGAGGTCATTGCTGAGTGTCCACTTGCGTGAACTGATGGCGGTCTTGCAGCAGGCCACCCCAAGCCCAGCTGATTTAGATGCCTCCATCCACCAGCTGCTGAACCAGCTGTCGGCCTTCAGCACGAAGCCCCCCCAGGAGAACACGAAGAAGCCGCTGGTGACCACCACGGCCTCTCCCCAGGGGGCGGCGCAGAAGGGGGACTTCCATGAGAACAGACTGGAACACCTCACGGAAAAAATTCAGGAGAAGATCAGAAAACTCAAGAAGAAGTATGAAGGCTTGATCCCACAGCACATAGAGGGCTTGCTCAGTGATTTTGAAGGCACTTCTCCCCCCAATACCAAAGATGCAAACAGGAAAGATGAATTATAATAGAGCCATATTTTTTTGTGTGAATCTAATGATGATATAAATCCATGTTAGATTATGTTTACCATATAGTTTGTTATCCTTATCCTTTATTTTATTTTGTCTTCATTTTATTTTGGTTTATTTATTCAGATTTCTTTGGTTCAGGTGCATAATGTAATAAGAAATTACAAAGATACTCAGAATGGTGGATAAAACTGATGTTGATTATATGCCACACTGATGATATTTCATTGCACTGACACTGACTGAAGGATGCTCAGGGGAGCTGCTTGTCACTGTGATATTTGACATTAGTGGAGCAGTCATGTTGTGTGCGGTTTGTACAGTCAAAGTTTTATTATGGTACTTTCAAACTTACAAAGTGCTCATGCATATTCCTTGTCATGTCTCTACCTTGGGGCATTTGTGTATATATTGGATACGAAGGAGTGCACCATTTTCTCATAAGTTCAATAGTACTGAAAACATTCCAGAAGGCAGTGAACACTGAGACAATACTAACTTAAAGCCATACCTGTACAGAAGCCTATCTGATGATAGCAGACAGCCATCGATCAAGTGCAGCAGTATCAGTACTAGTGACGGTTCTTGGCAAAAGCTCATTTGTATTGATGTTGCAATCTCTAGGCATAACGATTCTTCCAAGTGAAAGTACGACAGAAAAGAAGACTGCTTTTGAACTCATAAGGACATTGTGATATTGCATAGAAGTGAATATGCATAGCATTCATTAGTAGGCTCCTCACCCCACAGAAGTTCAATTAAATGTAATGCCAATTCTTCCCTTTCCTGCAGTTTATTTATTGATTTTGTAACATAATTGTGTAAATGTTATAAGATGTAATTTAATATGTGCAGTTACAAACAAATCCATCCTATTGAAATTTAGGCATTTGCCAAGAGCAGAGGGCAAAGAATCTTTGTTCTGGCTGATTCTCACACCTGTTTGACTCCCTGAGAGCTAGTTCCCCCCTGATAAGGTGTAAAAGGATTAATTTGCGTTCCTGGAAATATTCACGCCTTCATCATGTGCACTTCATATTTCTTTTTTTCTTTCTTTCTTTCTGTCGGTCTGTCACTAATGAAAAAGAGGGGTTTTAAAAATTTATTTGCAAGGGAGTAGGGAATTGAAAATATCCAACTTTCACCTCCTTAGACTCGTTAGTAAAACATACAACGGTACCTTATCTGAGGCTTTCCCTTTCCTTCCCCACCCTTCACATTCCTTCCCTTCCCCCTCCCTTAAGCTTTTTCAGAAGCCATGCACCGCCATCTGGCCATGCACACTGGTAAGCCAGCATCACATCATGATAACTTATTGTCCTGTTCTCTGTTGAACTTTCATCACATACTTCACCCATTGTATTTCATCTCTGTGGTGTATTGCTTGCAGCATCTCTAGCAACCACATTCACATTAGGTTAAAAGAAGCAAGAGAAAAGCATATATTTTCTTTTATATCTTGTTTGTTTTTTTTTCTCTCTTTTTTTCTAAGGCCATTTTTGTGGGACATTTGAAGATGAAAATACTTGCTTTAATGAATTCTGTAGCTTTAACATAAGTCAAAGTAGAATTCCTGTGTCATTCACCTCTTTCACACTTAAATTGCATACTTTCCATGTTATGGCTAATGCACTGCCTTATTCCTCATAGATATAAATTTTATAAAGAGAACTTGTTGTTTGTTAAAATAAAGAAGTTGAGGGGATATGAGCATTCCTTAATGTAGTAATACAAATGCTGTAGGTATTCCTTTATTAAACTTTCAGCCAGAACATGGAATTCACTTATGATTGGCCGTAGCAGGTGTGGGTGCTATACAGACTGGGTCTGTCTCCTGTTCCTGTGTGGATGTGTGTGTGTGTGTGTGTGTGTGTGTGTATCAGCAGGTGTGCACCAGTGTGTTTTTATCATAATGTGCTAGGGTTACTGTAAAAATGGAAAAAAAAAAAAGTTTTTAATAAAGGTTAATGAAAATTTACAAGTGCATTCATTATCATAAAGTATGATGGCCTAAAAGTGATTTTGAAATGGATTTCAGAAATTTTAAATGTTCCTTTTTTACTTACAGCAAGAACTTATGCAAAATAAATTGGTTCTTGAATTTCTAATTAATGAGAAAAATTGGTTCATATTTAGAGACTGTTAGAATCTTATGATGCAAATCCTATTTCAGATAACTTTAGCATACTTCAGTTTTGAGGCTGTTCTTGGTTAAATGCTCCTATACCATACCAAATTTGTCATACAGCCACTTTTTTGTGCATAGGTAAAACCATTCCATTTCATTATGTCAGAATATAAAATGGAAAAAATGCACCTACCAGGATAAAAACTGGTAATGATGGGGAAAGTGAAGAGAACACTTACTCCAATATTCCCACTAAGAATGCCTGGTTGGCCTGCCATGCTTTGAAGGCCACAAACATTTAATTTATCAGTCTTCCTCAAAAATGTGTTATATTTGATTTTTGTTTATACAACCTTAATTAAATAATGATTTTCTGATTAAGATTATATAAACAAAATTTCAAATGATTCCCCTCACCATCTGGAATTTTTCACATTCACTCCTACATTTGGCAATATGACTACATTTCAGTCTGATGAAAGACCATATAGGAAAATTGGTATGGAAATAATATTTTTTTTTTTTCTTTTATTGAGTGTATTCTGTTTTCTGAATATAAAAGATATACTTTAAATGTCCTATTTGCAGTAACTAAACAATCTGAATAACATGAAATACATAGAATGCAGCAGTCACAACTTTTGGGGTCATTAGAAAGAAAGAAAACATTATCCTTCTAGTCTCTAACTTACACAAGATTGTTATGGTACTTTAAAGCTTTACAATCACAAGAAGAGTAACCAAGCACAAAGTTCAAAGAAAGTAGTGACACAGTATATGTGGAAATTCCATAATAATCATCCTTTAATATCCTTTACCAAAGGCATTATCCCTACTAAAGAACACTTCCTGCTTAGAGTACACTGTCTGTACAACATAATAAAATGTAGCCTGAAAATTTCAACAAAAATCATTTTTTTTCCAGTTCTATGCTATAGCTTGACAGAAAAATATGCATAATTATGATTATAATACAAATTTCTATAAAAAAAATAAAACAAAATTACTTTTTTGTGATTAGTAAATAATGTACTACTTAACTCATTGCAGCCAAGAAATTATATTCTGCAATACTATTTGGTAAAATGCATTTACACACACATGGCTCCACAAGTGACCAATGTTAATTAGTTGACCCACGTGATCTGGCCTGATTGCCCTTTTCCTTTTTGGTTTTTTTTTTTTTCTAATGGTAATAATATTGTTGTTATGTAAATAAAGAATATTTCCAAAATTCAAGGAAAAGAATAAATAGGTGAGATAGGTAGGATGAGTAACTGACTTCTTGGTGACTAAGCACTCGTAGAGACATCAGTGTAGGCATGGCATGTACATAGATACATAGATGCCATCCTTGGGGGCACTG
>NC_061848.1:1019779-1024779 GCF_019202785.1 Penaeus chinensis
CTCTTTCCCACTCTTTCACCGTCTGTATCCATCTCTCTTTCTTTTCTCTTTTTCTTATCTGCTTTTCCTTTTCCCCTTTTCCCCCCCATCTCACGCCTCTCCAGCCGCGCCCTCGAGGCCCTCAGTCAGGCCGCGACCTTGTCTCTGGGAAGCCTTCCGTGGCTGCGAGCTTGCGTAATGGTTATTCAACTGTATTCGATCGCAAAATATCCGGGTTGCGGTTTCAGTGTTCAATTTTTTATCTATATATTTTTTTTATTTGGTTGTTTTGTTTTGGTTCTGGGTTTAATATTATTATTATTATTGTTATTACTTTGTTGTTATGATTTCATTATTATTATCATCATTATCATTATTTTTATTATTATTATCATTATTACCATTATTGCCCTTCTTATTATTATCATCATTATCATTGTTACCATCATCATCATCATAAACCATCAGCAAACTGCTTATCCAAATTATTCTAAGATTTACTGCCGACTTTTAGCCGTCAACATTCTTTCGCCTTTCGGTAAATTTTATTCAAATTAATCAGTCTATTTACCTGTCAGGCCCATTTACCTGTTATATTTTGCAGATGTTACTGTACTGGGGATCATAAGGCGGTTATCACAGCTTGCGTTGGCATAAACCGAACCTTAAGGGACGCAATTGTTACCATGTCCTTCGCCCCTCAAATTTATCTTTTCATTTTGGTATGATTTTCGACAGAAAAGCAGTCGATTTCTGGATAGATGAACAAACAGATAGCTACACATACACACACCCACACAGACAGACAATCTCCCCCTCTGAGTACCCCCCCCCCCCCCCGCCCCCCGTCCGACACTAAGCGCGGGCGTCGATCTGCGCTGAGCGGGCTACTCAGCGCCCAACCCTTGGCCGAGGAAGGGTTAACGAAACGCACTAAATACCTCTCGCCCGCATTGCGACAGTGTGACTAGCTGCTGTTTCGCCCTCTCGCTCCTTCTCTCCATCTTTCCCCTTTTCTCTCTCTCCATATATTCTCTCGCCTTCCTCTCTCTCTTCTCTCTCTTTCTTCCCTCCTTCTCCCTCCCCTCTGCTGCTCTCCCTTCCCTTTCTTCATTTCCCTCTCTTTTGTTTCTCCTTTTCCTCTCCCTCCTTCCCCTTCCCTCTTCCCCCTCTCCCTTCAGTTCTCCCTTTAACCTCTTTTTCCTCTCTGTTCCTTCTCTCATTTCCCTCTCTTCCTTCTCTTCCTCCTCCCCTTCTCCCTTCCCTCTTCTCCTTTCCTCTCCTTCCCCTTCTCCCCCTCCCCCATCCCCCCCCCCGTTCCCTTATTCCCTATAATCTAAGTAATGAACCTATAAAGTTCAAATACAAAATGCAAAAATTGTGATTCTGAAGAGGAAATCGGCGAACCTCTTCATTACTCTATTCTGTCCCCGGATCTCTTATTCATCGGATCGGATTGTGTTTCCGCGATTCTTTAGGCGATCCGATGCCACACACGAGGCGGTCGAGGGATTCTTTTGAAATGTTCGTCTTGGTTTATTTCCTGAGTTTGCATTTGCGTCCGTCTGTTAATTATCTGTATTATTGTTAACACAATTTGTATTACTAGTCTCGCTGTTATCGTTATTTGTTGTTATTATCATCATCATCATTATCATCAATAATGACTACTATAATTATTGTTATTATTTTTATTATTATTATTTTATTATTATTATTATTATTATTATTATTATTATTATTATTATCATTATCATTATTACTATTTTCTCATTATCTCTCTCTCTCCCCTTCCCTCCCTCCCTACCTACCTCCCGCTCTCTCTGTTTCTGTTTGCCTGTCTGTCAATATCTCTCTCTTTCTCTCTCTCTCTCTCTCTCTTCTCCCTACCTTCCCCTGTCTCTTTCTCTCTCTCTCCCTCCCTCTCTTCTCCAGCCTCTTTCTTTCTCTCCCTCTCTCTTCTCCAGCCTCTTTCTCTCTCTCTCTCCCCCCTCTCTTCCCCAACCCCTGTCTCTGTTTCTTTTTCTCTCTCTCGCTCTCCAGTCTCTCTCTGTATGTCTGTCTCTCTTTCCCTCTCTCTCTTCCCGTTTCTTCCCCATTCTCTTTCTCTCGTTAGCATTCCGCTCGTACGATTGGCTCCCATTCATCATTCCCCGGATGTGTGTCTCCGAGAGCGTTCGTATCCCTTCGCCAGCATCATTATTTACCTTCGTCTCTGGCTTCGTCTTAATAAATGGCTTTCCTTCGTCTCCCGCACATACGGACGAAGGGAGGGGGTCGCTCGCTTAGCCGCCGCCATGCATTTGCGAGTGGCTGTGGGCGCAGCGGCCTCCGGAAACGAAGTTATTTTCACTGTGGAGCGCGCGGGGACATACAGATTCGCGGCGCTCTCGGTTATTCTCACCGCGGTATCCTGTGTTTTTTACTTTATCTATTTTTTATATTCTTAAGGTGTTTAAATATTTGCATGCGGTACACTAAGGATATGCAGTTTTTTTTTTTTTTTTTTTTTTTTTTCTAACGGTGCATAAGCGTTTCTTGGAATCATTTTTCTTCTTAATTCTTTTGTGGGCGAATATGTACAGCTCAGTGTGACAGGTCTAAGTGTTTAATACTTCTTTGGTTATGTTAATGTTATTTCTAGTTCTTGGGCAGCAGAGATGTTAGTGTTTACTGATATGCTGCAGGATAAAGATTGATATTATCACTAAGGCAACGGAAATATGAATGTGAAGTACATTCTGTTCATTTTGTATAGTGTTTCACCACATATTTCACGTTTATTTCGGGGCAACAGAAATATTAACGTTTTGTGATTCTTCTCGTTCTCCCGCAGAAGAAACGCTAACATGTACAGTCAGAAAGATAAGCATCGTTTCCCTTCGCACAAACTAATAGGAGAAGGGTGGTGTGGAACAGCGCGGCAAGGTATCAGGCGTTAGCCGAGAGCAGCGTTCAGTTCCCCTTTGACCACACGTAAAAGTAACGATGGTTATGTTTCTAACTGAACTTCTTGCGGCAAAAGACACGATAACATTTCTCTGCTCGTTGTCCCGCAGAGCCTTCCCTCCCTTCCCGCATTCCCTCCCGAGCAGCAGAGATACTAACCGCCCTTCTCCCTCCCCTGCAGGAGGAATGAGGTGATGGGGCGGGCGGTGGGGGCAGCGGTGGCAATGGCCGCCACGCTGGCCTTTGTTGTCAGCGCCACAGCCCACGACGGCGCAGGACCCACGCACTTCAACATTGGCGGGATCCTCTCCAATAAGGAGTCGGACGCACACTTCAAGAATACCATAATGGTAAGTAAGCAGAGGAGAGCGGGGGGAGGAGGGGGGACGGATTTAGGGTTGGGTGGGTTAAGGTGGGGTAGGTGTGGGCTGGGTGGGTTGTGAGAGAGAGAGAGAGAAATTAAAACACATAAACACAAGACACAAACACAAATAACAACACTTTACAGAGAGAGAGAGAGAGAGAGAGAGAGAGAGAGAGAGAGAGAGAGAGAGAGAGAGAGAGAGAGAGAGAGAGAGAGAGAGAGAGAGAGAGAGAGAAAATGCAATTGAAAAGCTGATGTTGATTAGCTCAATACAACATGCCAGAAGACCACTGTTGTTTTTCAAATAATTATCATCACTGACCTGTTAATTATCAAGTAATTATTACCACCACCGTGTAAGTTATCAGATAACTGACATGCTAACCTGTCACTGATTATCATCAACCTGTCAGATATCAAAGGATTAGCCTCAATGACTGTCACGTTTATGAGTCACCACCAGCCTGTCAAGTGCAGTTTATCGCAACACGTTTAGACATGTTGAGACACGCTGGGAACTCAAGACGGAAAGAAAGAAGGAAATAAAGCAAAATAAAGGGGAGAAAATATAGTTGAACAGAATGAATGGATTGGGAAAAAGGCAGAAGGACGAGAAGAGATGTTGGTCAAAATAGGGGGAAAAGGGAGAACAAGAGAGATAGACAGAATTTACGAAAATTGAATAAATATCTTGATGTTCTTTTGTTTGAGTGAGGACTGGCATTATGCCTTTGGGAAGTTGTTAGTCTACTACTCTGTGTCGGAATGTGGAGAACTTAGGTTTTCTGAGCAACTGCTATATAGTTATTTTCTTGTAATATGTCATATGCCATTGCAATGCAGGTGCTGTACGTCTTGAAAAAGATAATTCTGCAGAAGCATATCTTAGTGCTTAAAGTTAATGTGATCATTTTATTACAATGGCATATGTTTGAAAGAGAGAGAGAGAGAGAGAGAGAGAGAGAGAGAGAGAGAGAGAGAGAGAGAGAGAGAGAGAGAGAGAGAGAGAGAGAGAGAGAGAGAAAGAGAGAGAGAGAGAGAGAGAGAGAGAGAGAGAGAGAGAGGGAGAGGGAGAGGGAGAGGGAGAGGGAGAGGGAGAGAGAGAGAGAGAGAGAGAGAGAGAAAGAGAGAGCGAGAGAGAGCGAGAGAGAGAGAGGGAGGGAGGGAGAGATAGAGAAAAAAGTATGAATGATATATATATATATATATTTGTATAGATAGATAGATAGATAGATAGACAGAATTGTATGAATTTGTCGTTGCCTCTTCTTCTTCACATGTGATTTAGATTAATTCATTAACTTACACATCAAAATATGTAATTTACAGAGCATGTCACTTCTATCAGCAGAGACATGCACACACACACACACACGAACACAGTCACTCAGATACATGCATAACACATACACACACACACACACACACACACACACACACACACACACACACACACACACACACACACACACACACACACATACACACGAACACAGTCACTCAGATACATACATAACACACACACACACACACACACACACACACATACACACACACACACACACACACACACACACACTCACTCACTTAGATACACATACATAACACACACACACACACACACACTCACTCACTTAGATACACATACATAACACACACACACACACACACACACACACACACACACACACACACACACACACACACA
>NC_061848.1:1029779-1032279 GCF_019202785.1 Penaeus chinensis
TAGGTTTTTAATACAAGATCTAGATGCAGACTTACTAAGAAACATCCACTTTGGAACACAGTATCTGCATAAAGATACAGACACGCAGACTCTTCTTATATTGACACCGACTCTTCTTGAGGTTCTGAGGCCGGATATTAGATGATGATGATGATGATGATGGTGATGGCGGTGATGAATATGATGAACATGATGATGATGATACTGATTATGATGGTAATAATAAACTATATTTTTTTCTCCACCCTTCCCCCCTCACCCCCACCCACACTCTCCCTCCCTCGCTTCCTCACCCCTACACCCCCTCACCCCTACAGCAAGGAGGACGCCCGCACGATCTTCCACGACGCAAGCTACATGAACATGACAGGGCGAGGGTACGTGTGGGTGGTGACGGAACAGGCCCTGAGCGCGGAGTACGTTCCTTCGGGCACCATCGGCCTCAAGCTCGTCAACGCCTCCGATGAGGACGCCCACATCACAGACAGTTTGTGAGTGGGGAGTGGGCGGGGAAGGGTGGGCGTGGGGATGGGTGGATGGGTGTGGAAGGCGTTGGGTGGGCGTAGTAAGGGTGTGTCGATGTGGGTGGATAGACGTGGTTGGGATGGGCGTGTGTGGGTGGATATGGAGGGTGTTGGGTGGATGTGGTGAAGATGGGTGGATGTGAATGGGGATGAATGGGTGTGGTTAGGTATGGGCGGCGAAGGATGGGGATGGGTGTGAGGGAATGAGTGTGACTGGGTACGGTGGGTATGAAGGGGGAGTGATGGGTCTGGGCGGGGATGAAGGAGGAAGGGTGAATAAGTGTGGGCGCGTGTGGGCGGGGATGGAGATGGATGGGAATGGCGGGTGCGGGGCAATGGAATGGGTGTGTAGGCGGGTGGAATATGTGAGTGTGATACCTATGTTACTATATAAGTATATGCCATTATATAGATGGATTTGTGATAGATAGTTTGATGAATATTAACTTGCAATGTGTCGAGCTGCTTTTGTATTTCAGTTTACTTAAAAAATGAACATCCATACATATAGTATAGCTGTGTGCGAAAATGTCAATGAAAACGCAAATAAAAACATGTCCAAGCCTGGCGCAGCGTCGAACTAAGACCCGTCCGTCCCCCACAGATACGTGCTGGCGAAGGCGCTGAAGAAGCTGCGGGAGGAGGAGAACGCGACGGAGCCTCCGCCGCAGAACTGCGACAACACGGGCGCCTCGTGGGAGACGGGGAAGAAGTTGTTTCAGTGCGTCCCTCGCTCTTTCGTCTGGGGCGCTGGGGACCCTCCCTGCGGCTGGGGGTTGCGGGAGCGGGACTTCTTGCTTTGGGGCCTCACTCTCTTCTCTCTGTCTTCCTGTTCTTCCCATTTTCTTCTTGTCTTCTACTTTTTTCTCTCTGTATAGATACACAATTCCCTTGGCCTATTTATATGCCTATTTCATGGTTGTAGCTGCAGTAGAATCGTTTATTTCTTCTATATTTAACACGTTAATAAGCAGTTTAGTGTCAGCTGCGACGATGGCTGTCATGGCGTCGGGCGACCTGGCAGCAGAGAAGGTGATGCTTTAGAAGTTCCCTGCCAGTCATTCCTCCTTCAGGAATGTACGCCAGAGGAGGAGCCGCGGGACGCCCTTTTCCCCCTCCACCTTCAATGCACTCCTCCCTCACATACGCAAACACTCCAAGGAAAGGGCGTCCTGCCTTTGTCTTCCCTTCCTCCTTCCTAAACTCCGCCCTCCCCCCTGGCAGGTACATCCTGGAGCAGGTGCTGAAGGAGGGGCTGACGGGCAAGGTCGCCTTCGACGAGAACGGCGATCGCATCAACGCCGAGTACGACATCATCAACATCCAGGAATTCAACGAGACGGACGGCCTGAAGAAGGAGCACGTTCCTGTCGGACAATTCATATACAACAAGGTACGCTCGGCCTCCTCTCCGAGAGCCTCCATGGGAAGCGAGGGCACTTTGTGCGCTTATCAAAGTGCTGTTGTTTTTTCATATACACACATACAGATAGAGATACGTTGGTGGTGAGACTGCAATTCGCACCGTAGACACTTAATATATTTGTTTACAGATCCCGAAGACACTGTTAGGATCAAACTTTTTTTAAGGACATGATATCTAGTCTACACTTTTGCTAGCTTGAATATAACAAGACAGAACGATGTGCACAGTGATCCTAAGCTAAGGGATTTTTTTTATTTTGTAAGGTGAAAAATAGATCACTTGTTCTGCCATACCAACGAGAGCTGAACGAGACAGTCAGGGCAGACTATTTTTCTTTTCCTTGATAACAATTCTATCCAGATTTCGTGGCTGTGAAAGACGCACATGTACAGGTTCAAAGTCTTTACACAATTTCTTGTTACTTAACTATTAAAGCAAGCCTTGTTCTTGACTCGTTCACCTGTTCTCCTTGTTTCTGTGTTCTTAAATCCTAACACACCTTTCTTCCAATATTTAGAGAGATGAACCCCACTCTTCATGAGTCTCTTCC
>NC_061848.1:1039779-1054779 GCF_019202785.1 Penaeus chinensis
CCCTCGCCCCTCCCCCTGGCCGCCCCTCGCCCCTCCCCCTGACCGCCTCTCGCCCCTCCCCCTGACCGACTCGCCCCTCCCCCTGACCGCCTCTCGCCCCTCCCCCTGAACGCCCCTCGCCCCTCCCCCTGACCGCCTCCCGCCCCTCGCCCCTCCCCCTGACCGACTCGCCCCTCCCCCTGACCGACTCGCCCCTCCCCCTGACCGCCTCTCGCCCCTCCCCCTGACCGCCTCTCGCCCCTCCCTCTGACCGCCTCTCGCCCCTCCCTCTGACCGCCTCTCCCCCGCCCACAGGAAAGAAAGAGTGGTCGGGCCTCATCGGGCAGTTGGTCAACCAGACTCACGGCGCAGACATGATCGTGGCGCCGCTTACCATCAACCCGGAGCGAGCGCAGGTCATCGAGTTTTCGAAGCCCTTCAAGTACCAGGGAATCACTATTCTAGAGAAGAAGGTGAGGCCTCGTTCGTCTTTACTTAAGGGGAAAAAAATTGTCTGAATGGAAAAAAAAAAAATGAAAGGAGAGGGGAGGGGGGTATGTAGGTTCAGTTTTCCTGGAGAAAAAAATGTATATGTATTTATTTATTTTTTCAAATGAATTAATACTGGTTTCTAAAATTCTAAATTCGCCAGATAGAATCTTATATAATGGATCGTTGAGTATACCAAAGCATATGACGTCAACGTAAAAGCTTTACAGCTTACATTAGGAAGCCAGCTTGAATAATACTAACCTTTCCGAAGACCAAACAGAACCAGATGTCTGTAAACCACCCAAAATACCCCGACCCAACCCTAACAGAACTGTACCCAAAACGACTCAACCCGAACAGAATTGTCCCAAAACTGACCCGAACTTCCCTTTTCTTTCCGACAGCAACCTCGCTACTCAACGCTAGTCTCCTTCCTTCAGCCTTTCCGAGACACGCTATGGATCCTCGTGATGGTGTCCGTGCATGTGGTGGCTCTGGTTCTCTACCTTCTAGACAGGTTTAGCCCCTTTGGCAGGTAAGGAGACGCGGGGGAGAGGGTTTACGTGGGCTTCGGATTCTCGCCTGGGTTTAGCGAACGGAGGAAGGGAACACCATTAAAAGTGTGGGGGGGGGGGGGGGTCTCTTTGGGTTGGTAGGTAGTGTTTGTGGTTAGCGTGGGTAGGGAGGGATGGGAGGGGGATTGGTGTTAAAGGTAGGTGGGCCGGGTACTGTGAAAAAGTAAGTAAGAATCTGAGATTGGTTACTGAATTGTTTTTTCTTTGTATTTTCCACAATCTCTCTAGCTATACATAACTTTCTCCAACGATGAAATACTTTAAACGCATTTAAATCATCTAGTCATTACCACTTTATCAACGTCTCCCTCGTGTATCTCTTACCATGATTCCAATACTACTTATACTACCCCTTCCAGGTACAAGCTAGCAAACATGGACGGCACAGAAGAAGATGCCCTGAATTTGTCCTCTGCAATATGGTTTGCTTGGGGAGTCTTGCTCAACAGTGGCATTGGCGAAGGTAAGGGGAGGCCATTCGTGCTTTGTGGGGGGAGGGGTACATTTCCAGCTATTCATGAAAAAAAAAAAAAAAATAGATAGATGTAGATGTACTGGTACCAAACTACACTATCTGTCTATCTCTTTGTCTTTCTATTATTTCTATCGTTTGGTCTAGTTCTCTATCACTCAATTTATCAGTCAACCTAAATGTCTACAAATCTCCTTACAGACTTCTTTATCAATGCATATCTCGATCAATATACTAATCGCATTCAAGGTCTCGTATGTCTGTTTTATCATGACCATAAGGGGAAATATAGTCCCTGTTTATGTGTTTAATTGATCATTCTCGGAATGTCAATTTAAATATCTGGTCAAGATGACCATCCGCCTGAATATCATTCTATTTATCTGTTTACTATATCCATTCACAAAAATGAGCATTGTTTACAATACTTATTCACAAAAATATATCAGCATATTCAACTCGTTCCTTCTTGAGTATAAGCGCGTGTTTTCCTTTCCCCGCTTTGTCTCGCCCCGGCCCATGCCCATCCACCGCCTGCCCGCTGCACTCTGCCACCTCGCAGGAACGCCTCGCAGCTTCAGCGCCCGCGTGCTGGGCATGGTGTGGGCAGGCTTTGCCATGATCATCGTCGCTTCCTACACTGCCAACCTGGCGGCTTTCCTCGTGCTCGACCGCCCGCAGACCTCCCTCACCGGCATCAACGACGCTCGGGTGAGTGGGCGTGTGTGGGCGTGATGGGAGGGGAGGGTTGGGTGCTGGTCTCGCTTGTGATTTTACGAGTCAGTGGGCGTTGTTTGGCGGTGGCCTCGTGTGTAGTTGTGGATGAGTGGGAGTGTGGAAATGGCCTGTCTGTGGCTTATGGGCAGTGGGCGTGATTGGGTGGGAGCCTCGTAGAGTGTAGCGCTTTGGATGTGTGTGTGTATGATATCGGCTGTTGGGAGATATTTAGTATTTGTGTGTGTGTGGGGGGGGGGGGGGGTAATTTCTTTGGGTGTGCGGTGGGAGAATGTACGAGAAAAAAATGATTTAGAGTGTTTTTTCTAGTCGATACATTTGTCCCCTTTATTTTGAGGGTCTATAAGTACTTTTTTTTTTAGAATTTATATATATATATATATAATCTCATCCTGATAATGTCCTTTATTTCATGTAAGACTAGAGAATCTTAACGAAATTCTAATATTAACTTAGTTATAGCTTTAAACAATGGGACAATATTTGATTAGTATGAGAGAAAACAGGCAATATGACAGGGGTAACTATACTTATTTTTTTACATTGACTTACTCATCCTTTTTTCATTACCGATAAAGTTTATCCCTCTGGCTGTCTGTACACCTGTCTGTCTCCCTCTCTCTCCCTCTCTCCCTCCTCCCTCTCCCCTCCCTTAAATCAAACTCAAACTCCCTAAAATAACCCCCCCTCTCCCCCTTTCCCCCAAACAGCTGCGGAACCCGATGGAGAACTTCACGTACGCTACCGTCAAGGGCTCGTCCGTGGACATGTACTTCCGGCGGCAGGTGGAGCTAAGCAACATGTACCGCACGATGGAAGGCAACAACTACCACACGGCCGAGGAGGCTATTGAGGCCGTCAAGTCAGGGTCAGTTCCTGCAGGCACAGAGGGCGACGTGGGAGGAAGGGGCAGGAGGAGGAGGGAAGAGAAAGGACGAGGGCGATGGGGAAGTGGGGAGAGGGGGGGGGGACGAGGGGTAGGGGGAGGGAAGTTGGGAGGACGAGGGGTTGGGGAGGGCGAGGGAGAAAGGGAGTGGGAAAAAGTATGAATGAGAGGAATTAGGATGATTTTTTTTTTTTTTTTTTTTTAAGCTGGGTCAGCGTAAAGGATAAGTGTTTGCTAATGCTTTCAAAAACAATATAGGGATATTTGGCTTATTTCCAACGTAAACATAGAAAGTAGGTGTATTTATTAATGTTTTTGCCAACATAATTCCCCTCAAGGAATTGAATGTCAGTTTGAACATCACGAAGGATGAATGTCCAACACTTATCGCCAAAATGAATGAAGGATAAGTCTGGGTAAGCTAACATATTTATTCTTTAATAATTTTCTTCTTTTCCTTTGCAATACTTCAACAAAATATATATTAATTTGCGAAGTTCTCTGGACCTGGTTTGCAGTGAGCTCATTTACTGCAGGTATAACTCAATCATTTTCTAGTTCTAAGGCTCAAAATGATTTCACGACGAAGCCACCCACGAACAGATAACCCGCATGCCTTCCCCCTGTGCATGCTCTCCCCCGGGGGCGGCCCGGCACCGGACTCGAGCCCCTGCATCTGCCTGCGGGTGGAGGGCCCCTCGAGTCCCGAGTCGAGGCCGAGCCTTTCCGAGCAACTGAGTCCGAGCCGCGGCGCCTTTCAGGAAGCTGAAGGCGTTCATCTGGGACAGCTCCCGGCTGGAGTACGAGGCGGCGCAGGACTGCGAGCTGGTGACGGCGGGCGAGCTGTTCGGGCGCTCCGGCTACGGCATCGGCCTCAAGAAGAACTCGCCGTGGGCGGACCGCGTCACGCTGGCCATCCTGGAGTTCCACGAGAGCGGCTACATGGAGGAGCTGGACAACAAGTGGATCCTACAGGGCATGGACGACAAGTGCGACACCGACGACAAGGCGCCGGCCACGCTGGGCCTCAAGAACATGGCGGGCGTGTTTATCCTGGTGGCCGCCGGCATCGTGGGCGGCATCGGGCTCATCATCATCGAAATCATCTACAAGAAGCATCAAATCCGGAAACAAAAGCGCTTAGAGATCGCTCGACACGCCGCCGACAAGTGGAGAGGGGCCGTCGAGGTAAGTCCGGCTGCCTTTGGGGCACAGGGGGTTAGCCCTCTCGTGCCCACTAGTCCTGAGCCCATATATTTCTATGTTTCCTGTTTTTCTCAGCCGAGTTTAGCGTACCTCGAGCGAGGAACTGAGTCCCGATCTTTGCAGAAACGCAAGACGCTGCGAGCCTCCATGATGAACCAGAGAAGACTGAAGGCGAACGGCGTGAACGAGCCCTCAGTGATCTGCGCCAACGTCGAGAGCGGCTCGAGCGCGGGCGCCGTCTCGGCCTCCAGCGGGGGCCCGTCGGCGAGCGCCGTGTCCTCCGACTTACCTCGTGTGATTCCTCCGCCGCCCAGCGCTCCTCCCTTACCTCCTTCGCCTCCAGAACTGCCCCCAGATGTGCCTCCCGCACCGCCCGCTCCGCGCTGGGGCAACGACATCAGGCAACGCCACGTTTCCGCACAGGACGAGGGGCTGCCCCCTCCCCCTCCCCCTCCTGCCGGCGTGGACACTATGCGGCTTCATGCATCCTACAAGAACCTGTTCGGCCCTGACCCGCCCGACCTGGTGGTGTGAGCGCCTGCTGCGGCCTCTGTATCAGAGGTGGTCAGGCTCAAAGGGACAAGTGGCCCTGGCGGGGAGGCCCACTGACTCCCCTCTTCATTACGTCCACTCAGCGGCGCCGCGGGCAAGCCTCCCCGGGCCAAGCCTCCCCAGGCACCCAGCGCTGTCGCCGAAGGGCCTCCAGCCGGGCCGGGGAGGTACTTACTACGCTTCTCACTCGTCAACAACATTGTATAAAACCATGGACCTTTATAGCATGTTAACAGTGGGTCACAGAACCTTGACCACAATAACTTCAATTATTTAGTTTGGTAAAACACATTACAGCATTTATGCTTGCTCCTGGTTAGAAAGCAAACTATAATTTGAGTCAGGTAATCCACACAGACTTCCAATGATATATTAGGGAGATACTTGTAGTCCATTAAGGACTGGTAGACGCATCCTTCAGTCACCTTTAGGGGCCAGAGGACGCGGTTGTTGATCTGTTGTTGTCCTACAATCTCCCACACCAACACCAGGAGTGTGCTAACTGTGGAGCGTTAGTGTGGAGCCCCATCCAGTGTGAGGGAGCGGGGACTGCCCCCCTCATCGCAAACGTGTGGGGTGGGGTCCTTTGCACCCCGTCATTCCACTAATGTGAGGTACGGGGCACTAGGAGTACCCTCATGCTGCCAGTGTGAGGGGCGAGTGGCAATGAGTGCCCCCTCATTCCGCCAGTGTGAGGGGATGACGTCCAGAAGCGCCCCTCATGCTCCTCGCGTGGGGGGCCGGCATGAAGAGGCACCCCCTCATGCCGCCAGTATGAGGGAAGGCGCCAAGGAGTCCCCCTCATGCCGCCAGTATGAGGATTGGCGTCAAGGTGTATCCCCTACTCTCGCGTTATCCTTCTTTCTGTTAGCCTTGTAAGGTTCTGCTAAATATCTGGAATCTACATTGTTGATGATACGCTTATTAACGTTGTGTGTTGTGACTCTGGACTGGCATGGGACGGGACGAAGCAACTGCCTCCTATATCCTAATGTCCAAAACTCACGGTGTGCTGGTCTGTTCCCAACGTTATTTGTATGTACACTTATTTGTAATACCAGAGGCTGAGTATAATGGTTTTATTACAAAGAAAAAAACAAACAAAAAACAAAAAACAAAATAGTTTTCCAAAAAAAATATAAAAGTGAAGAATCAGTCATTGCTTAGCTGCATATGCTAAATATGTTTAGAGCCCATTGGTAGAAAATAAATTGTTAAATGAAATTGAGACAAAATATGATTTCAATCACACAAAAGTGGAGGTCTCCTGCGGGGGGAGTGGGCACGAGCGGTCGTCCCCCCGAGCGAGGTCGTCCCCCTGAAGCGAGGTCGTCCCCCTGAAGCGAGGTCGTCCCTGCAGTCCTTGTGTTTGCACGCGTGAACAGGTTATGCAGGCGTTCGTAGAGCCACGGGCGACGTCCAGGCCCAGAGGCAGTGTTGCAATAAGGGACCTTCAACCTTATGACACACCAACCGAAGGGTCAGGCAAGCCAACTGTGTGGCGTAGGAAGGTGTTTCGATGTGTGTGCGTGAGCGTGAGTGTGCAGGCGTGCGAGTGTGTCTACGAGGATCTGTGTTGCTGAGTGTGAGTGCGTGTGCCTGCGTGTGTATGCTGAAAGGATCCAGAATGGAGCTATATTTTACTGATTATACTCATCCTTGATAACTGGCATACCCCTTATTTCCCCCCTTCCTCTCTCTCTTTTTTTTTACAGTTATAAATCATAATTTCTAAATCTATAATTCCCTTTTTTCATACATTAGCATTCCACCCAGCTATGCGACAGTGATGTTTTGTATGAAGGGGAACAGTTCATAAAAAAAATAAGAAAAATGAAAACAAGAAGACAGCACGTGATACAACAAAACAGCTGATTACCAGATCGGTTTACGGGTTACTTGGAGGAGGACGACCAGGCTCCGGTTCCTCCGACGGGACGGGTCGTGGCTCAGTGCGTCGTTGCTGAAGGAGTCGTGGCTCATTGCTACGGCTCGTGAGGTCGTGAGTCGTGGCCCGCGCGCCAGTGGCGAAATGCTGTCGGTGATTGTTACAGTAGATAGCTAGAGATGTTGTTATTGTTTATTTACCGCTCTGTTCATTTTCTATTAGGAAGTTTATGTGCTAAAATAAAATTTTAGAAAGTGAAGTTACGATGTACGTGGATATCTGTTCTATATGAAATCAAAGCCTCAAACACATGCACTTATGTGCATCCACAAGTAAACATTCCCATGTACATACATCCAGTTACTTACATACTAACACACACACACACACACACACACACACACACACACACACACACACACACACACACACACACGCACGCACGCAAGATGGAAACATTATGAAGCCACAACAAAGCACACGAGGATTGGTTCCCAAGGGAGTAATAGTTACAGACATGTGCATCCTCTCTCCAGCAGCTCTGATCCGATTAGCTTTTCTGCTGTGTTAAAATTAATGGTATTGTACAGTGTTGAGTGTACAGATAGTGGGTTAAGATCTGTAAGGACGAGAGTATCATGCCAATTACGCTTAAAAGTCGACCCTATTGTCAAGTCATATCAAAAGGAGACGTGAAAACGGTAGACTGACGAATCCGCGGTTATGGAGAGGTCCTCTGGCTCGCTAGGGACGTCCTTCTCTGGCTCGCTAGGGAGGTCCTCCTCTGGTCCTTCTCTGGCTCGCTAGGGAGGTCCTTCTCTGGCTCGCTAAGGAGGTCCTTCTCTGGCTCGCTAGGGAGGTCCTTCTCTGGCTCGCTAGGGAGGTCCTTCCCTGGCTCGCTAGGGAGGTCCTTCCCTGGCTCGCTAGGGAGGTCCTTCTCTGGCTCGCTAAGGAGGTCCTTCTCTGGCTCGCTAGGGAGGTCCTTCTCTGGCTCGCTAGGGAGGTCCTTCTCTGGCTCGCTAGGGAGGTCCTTCTCTGGCTCGCTAAGGAGGTCCTTTTCTGGCTCGCTAAGGAGGTCCTTCTCTGGCTCGCTAAGGAGGTCCTTTTCTGGCTCGCTAGGGAGGTTCTTCTCTGGCTCGCTAAGGACGTCCTTTTCTGGCTCGCTAGGGAGGTCCTTCTCTGGCTCGCTAAGGAGGTCCTTCCCTGGCTCGCTAGGGAGGTCCTTCCCTGGCTCGCTAAGGAGGTCCTTCTCTGGCTCGCTAAGGAGGTCCTTTTCTGGCTCGCTAGGAGGTCCTTCTCTGGCTCGCTAAGGAGGTCCTTCTCTGGCTCGCTAAGGAGGTCCTTCTCTGGCTCGCTAAGGAGGTCCTTCTCTGGCTCGCTAAGGAGGTCCTTCTCTGGCTCGCTAGGGAGGTCCTTCTCTGGCTCGCTAAGGAGGTCCTTCTCTGGCTCGCTAGGGAGGTCCTTCTCTGGCTCGCTAAGGAGGTCCTTCTCTGGCTCGCTAGGGAGGTCCTTCTCTGGCTCGCTAGGGAGGTCCTTCTCTGGCTCGCTAAGGAGGTCCTTCTCTGGCTCGCTAAGGAGGTCCTTCTCTGGCTCGCTAAGGAGGTCCTTCTCTGGCTCGCTAGGGAGGTCCTTCTCTGGCTCGCTAAGGAGGTCCTTTTCTGGCTCGCTAGGGAGGTCCTTCTCTGGCTCGCTAAGGAGGTCCTTCCCTGGCTCGCTAGGGAGGTCCTTCCCTGGCTCGCTAAGGAGGTCCTTCCCTGGCTCGCTAGGGAGGTCCTTCTCTGGCTCGCTAAGGAGGTCCTTCTCTGGCTCGCTAGGGAGGTCCTTCTCTGGCTCGCTAAGGAGGTCCTTCTCTGGCTCGCTAGGGAGGTCCTTCTCTGGCTCGCTAGGAGGTCCTTCTCTGGCTCGCTAAGGAGGTCCTTCTCTGGCTCGCTAAGGAGGTCCTTCTCTGGCTCGCTAGGGAGGTCCTTCTCTGGCTCGCTAGGGAGGTCCTTCTCTGGCTCGCTAAGGAGGTCCTTCTCTGGCTCGCTAGGAGGTCCTTCTCTGGCTCGCTAAGGGAGGTCCTTCTCTGGCTCGCTAGGGAGGTCCTTCTCTGGCTCGCTAAGGAGGTCCTTCTCTGGCTCGCTAGGGAGGTCCTTCTCTGGCTCGCTAGGAGGTCCTTCTCTGGCTCGCTAGGGAGGTCCTTCTCTGGCTCGCTAAGGGAGGTCCTTCTCTGGCTCGCTAAGGAGGTCCTTCTCTGGCTCGCTAGGGAGGTCCTTCTCTGGCTCGCTAGGGAGGTCCTTCTCTGGCTCGCTAAGGAGGTCCTTCTCTGGCTCGCTAAGGAGGTCCTTCTCTGGCTCGCTAAGGAGGTCCTTCTCTGGCTCGCTAGGGAGGTCCTTCTCTGGCTCGCTAGGGAGGTCCTTCTCTGGCTCGCTAGGAGGTCCTTCTCTGGCTCGCTAGGGAGGTCCTTCTCTGGCTCGCTAGGGAGGTCCTTCTCTGGCTCGCTAAGGAGGTCCTTCTCTGGCTCGCTAAGGAGGTCCTTCTCTGGCTCGCTAGGGAGGTCCTTCTCTGGCTCGCTAGGGAGGTCCTTCTCTGGCTCGCTAGGGAGGTCCTTCTCTGGCTCGCTAGGGAGGTCCTTCTCTGGCTCGCTAGGGAGGTCCTTCTCTGGCTCGCTAGGGAGGTCCTTCTCTGGCTCGCTAGGGAGGTCCTTCTCTGGCTCGCTAAGGAGGTCCTTCTCTGGCTCGCTAGGGAGGTCCTTCTCTGGCTCGCTAAGGAGGTCCTTCTCTGGCTCGCTAGGGAGGTCCTTCTCTGGCTCGCTAGGGAGGTCCTTCTCTGGCTCGCTAGGGAGGTCCTTCTCTGGCTCGCTAAGGAGGTCCTTCTCTGGCTCGCTAGGGAGGTCCTTCTCTGGCTCGCTAGGGAGGTCCTTCTCTGGCTCGCTAGGGAGGTCCTTCTCTGGCTCGCTAGGGAGGTCCTTCTCTGGCTCGCTAGGAGGTCCTTCTCTGGCTCGCTAGGGAGGTCCTTCTCTGGCTCGCTAGGGAGGTCCTTCTCTGGCTCGCTAGGGAGGTCCTTCTCTGGCTCGCTAAGGAGGTCCTTCTCTGGCTCGCTAGGGAGGTCCTTCTCTGGCTCGCTAGGGAGGTCCTTCTCTGGCTCGCTAGGGAGGTCCTTCTCTGGCTCGCTAGGAGGTCCTTCTCTGGCTCGCTAGGGAGGTCCTTCTCTGGCTCGCCAGGGAGGTCCTTCTCTGGCTCGCTAGGGAGGTCCTTCTCTGGCTCGCTAGGGAGGTCCTTCTCTGGCTCGCTAAGGAGGTCCTTCTCTGGCTCGCTAGGGAGGTCCTTCTCTGGCTCGCTAGGGAGGTCCTTCTCTGGCTCGCTAGGGAGGTTCTTCTCTGGCTCGCTAAGGAGGTCCTTCTCTGGCTCGCTAGGGAGGTCCTTCTCTGGCTCGCCAGGGAGGTCCTTCTCTGGCTCGCTAGGGAGGTCCTTCTCTGGCTCGCCAGGGAGGTCCTTCTCTGGCTCGCTAGGGAGGTCCTTCTCTGGCTCGCTAGGGAGGTCCTTCTCTGGCTCGCTAGGGAGGTCCTTCTCTGGCTCGCTAGGGAGGTCCTTCTCTGGCTCGCTAGGGAGGTCCTTCTCTGGCTCGCTAGGGAGGTCCTTCTCTGGCTCGCTAGGGAGGTCCTTCTCTGGCTCGCCTAGGGAGGTCCTTCTCTGGCTCGCCTAGGGAGGTCCTTCTCTGGCTCGCTAGGGAGGTCCTTCTCTGGCTCGCTAGGGAGGTCCTTCTCTGGCTCGCTAGGGAGGTCCTTCTCTGGCTCGCTAGGGAGGTCCTTCTCTGGCTCGCTAGGGAGGTCCTTCTCTGGCTCGCTAGGGAGGTCCTTCTCTGGCTCGCTAGGGAGGTCCTTCTCTGGCTCGCTAGGGAGGTCCTTCTCTGGCTCGCTAGGGAGGTCCTTCTCTGGCTCGCTAAGGAGGTCCTTCTCTGGCTCGCTAGGGAGGTCCTTCTCTGGCTCGCTAGGGAGGTCCTTCTCTGGCTCGCTAGGGAGGTCCTTCTCTGGCTCGCTAGGGAGGTTCTTCTCTGGCTCGCTAAGGAGGTCCTTCTCTGGCTCGCTAGGGAGGTCCTTCTCTGGCTCGCTAGGGAGGTCCTTCTCTGGCTCGCTAGGGAGGTCCTTCTCTGGCTCGCCAGGGAGGTCCTTCTCTGGCTCGCCAGGGAGGTCCTTCTCTGGCTCGCTAGGGAGGTCCTTCTCTGGCTCGCTAGGGAGGTCCTTCTCTGGCTCGCCAGGGAGGTCCTTCTCTGGCTCGCTAGGGAGGTCCTTCTCTGGCTCACTAGGGAGGTCCTTCTCTGGCTCGCTAAGGAGGTCCTGCAGGACTTCGGGGACGAGTCGGAAGGAACTTTTGCAACGAGTGCGCGTCTCTGTCGTATAACTTCTTCGCTTGTCGTTGCCTGTCTCTCTGGTTCATTCGTCTTCGCTCTGCCTACGTGCTCTCTCTCTCATCCTTTGGTTCCTCTTTCCTTGCTTATTATCACCCTTTCTCTCTCTCTCTCTCTCTCTCTCTCTCTCTCTCTCTGGTCCCATTTCTCCCATTTCTTTCCTTCCAGCCCTATTTCTTCCCTGCCATTTCTCCTGTCCTTTCAAGCCTTTTCCTATTCCCTTCATCTTTTCTTTTTTCTTTCTTTTTTATATTCCTTTCCTATTCCCTCTTTTCTTCTTCATTTTCTTATTTCTTCCATTTCTCTCCTATTCCCTTCACTCTTTTTCATTTGCTTCTTTCTTTCCTTCCTTTCATTTTCCCTCCATTCTCCTCCAATTTCTTCTTCCTCCTTCACTTGATTTTTTCTTCGATTCCTTTCCTACTCCTCTCATCCCTCCCCCCTCTCCCTCCGGCCTCCTCCGGCCTTTCCCGTCCCCCTCCGCCCTCTGTGCTTTTCGCCCTTATGTTGGCGCCCGCGGTCCCTGCGGGCGTGATGGTTAGCGTTATTTTCACCTCGTACGTCATCTAGCTCCACTCTGGGCCGCATAACGGGTTTGTATAATAATAATAATATTAATAATAATAATAAATAATAATAATAACAATAATAATAATAATAATAATCTCAAACATTCATATTAGGCTTTGTTTATATTGTCGTTGCCAGAGATAGCAGAGAGGCCGGACCCGGATTTCTAAAAACAGCAAAGAAATTCCTCATTAATTTCGAAGAGAAGTTTGCATATCCCCCCAATACAAAAACGAGCAAAAAACAAAAAATCAAAAACAAAAAAAGAATAATAAACATTAATAATAACCAAAGAAATAAAGCTAAATAATCGCCCACCCATGAAAGGTTTTCCCACACCTGGCTCCACCCCTCCCCTTCGCGACACGCCCCCTCGTCCCGCCCTTCGCCACGCCCCTCTCTCTCGATTCGGCCCTTTAGACGTCCGGGAACCGCGGCCCAAGTACTTAGGGTAATGCAGACGACGACGATCTTTTGCGACTCCGAAAAAATTGCTGATACGAACCTATCATTTGCGAGGAACTTCGGAAAAGATTCAAATTTATTGACATTATATACGTTTAGGTAAAAAAAAGATTATATATATGGATTTGGATGTATGTAAATGTATACATATATATATATATATATATATATATATATATATAAATGTATATATATGTATATAGATATTGAATTCATATATATATATATACACATATATAATATATATGTATATATATGTATATATAGATAATATATATATATATATAATACTTATGTATATATTACATATATATATACATATATACATACACACATATGTATATGTATATACAAATGTGTATATATACATATATATATATATATATATATATATATGTATATATATATATATTCAAATCCACTCACACAAACATACACACCTTATATAACCTGGCAATCAAGTGCATTTCTAGAGTTTTGGATTTTTGTACTAAACTACACCAGCAATTAGAGTTACATTAGCTTGCCTATAGTGACGCGATGACGACGGCGGAGGCATTGCTGAGTCAGATCCATTTCGTAGAAGAAGAAACTTTACGGCATTCTTAAGATGCTCATGACAAATACTGCAAAGTCGAGACATAGAAGTACTGATTTTTTTCTATCTCTTTTTTTTCTTATATACGAATATATTTACTACGTTATATATTTTTTTTTCTTCTCTTTCATTCTTGAGGTACTGACAATAAGTATATATAAAAAACAAAAACAAATTAATCTAAGGTTTTCATTTTGTAGAAGAAAGTTGGGATGAAATGTCTTTCTTTTTCTGATCCCAGAACTTCACGCTCAAATGTGATTTAAAGATTAACAAACTACTACGCATTTAAGGAAACTCCTGTACATACACACTCAAGTTCAACCCCCCCTCCCTCCCTCCCCCTCCCTCCCTCCCCCCTCCCCAAGCTGCCTTTTAATCTTTTGATTTATGTTTTTCAGTTTATCAACAAATCGCAAATTTAATAAACATTCAATAACAACAAAAAAGACAATTCTCTCTATCTTCGTTCACTTCATTTTTTATTTCACTCCCCCCCCCCCCCCCCCCCGAACTAAAAAGATACATAATAATAACAATAATGTTAATAATCACTATAATAATTCTCAAAGTTACGATCGGCAGAACATCCATAATCCTATTTCGACTTTTATTTTTCCCCCGTTTTCTTTTTCCCTCGTTTCGCACAAGGATTTCGTCGACAATCTAGGTAGTAATAAAAATAATTTCCAAAGGCGGATTATTTCGTAATTAACAAAGTTCCCAGACGTGGCAGTGGCTACGAGAAATACTTCCAACAGTTTAAGGTCTACGCAATATCACTCTTTTCTCTAAATTTTATACATATATAAAAGTCATATTTAACCATGGCGATCAAATTACTCGTCAACCATTGCATTTCCCTCGAGTATTTCTACAATACATAGCGTACAAAATCGACAAAAACTTAAAACCAAAAAAGCAAGTAAATCGAAAAAATACTCTAAAAGAATTCTCACTTTCTCTTACCTTCGTCCTTCCTCTTTCTCCTCATTCTCCTCCCTTCCCTCTCGCCTCCCTTTCCTCGCTTTCCCTCTGGTCTCGCTGTCACGAATGAGAGGTTTTGTTCATTACTAATAATCGTCGCAAGTCAACAGCAAACTCATTCACACGCGTTTATTTCGACCCTCGTTAATTAATTAATTCATCTCAGTCTTACGAGTTTACTATTAATGAAACATCAAACACTGACGGGCTTGTCACAGTGATCGTGCATACATGTATATATATTTTTCCGGAACAAATACGACATCATCTTCAATACGGGGTTAGCTTTTTTCAAATAAGGATTTTTATATATTTATGAACATTGAATACCAAAAGGTTCGTAAAAAATATAATGCGCCAGTTCGAATAACTATAAAATATATATATATATCTATAATATAACGTGGTTTATGCTCACCGATGTCATCTCAACACAGCCAGGACCCCGATTGACAGAGCCGAGACGAGGTTCACGACGAGGCCGGGCGGGAAAAGGTTCGAAGCGTTTCGAAGTGAGTTCGATCCAGTTCGCTGAAGCAGCAGCTGATTGCGCGCAGTTCGAAGCCGTGTTGAAACTTCGTTCGAAACGGTGATGATACAATTCGCACAATCAAGTGATTTTTTTTCCCGACCCCGAGGCTCGCCTGGTGACTCACCTCGACGTCGGGTCCCGCTGTGCACAGGCATGGAACCACAGCTGACCTAATGCTTGGCAGAGGCAGTATATAGCTCAAACGTCCATCCAAATAAAGAAATAAAGCGTTGTACATAGTGTGATAAATATGACTAGTGTAAAATGCCGGTGTGTGATACGTCCTTCTTGCTTTCCATAAGTTTCGACATGTAAAAGCGTTTTAAATTCTCACTTATGCGAAGTTGGATATTTCTAGTTTATCACTTTTGACGGAGCGAATAATAATGATAATAAACAAATAAAAAGTAAAAAAAAAAATAAATAAATAAAAAAAACTTTGAGTACTTACATCATTGTCATCCTTTTCTTCTGGTCAGTCACTATATAAGTTCATGTGAATATTGTTATGGAAAAAATAATGATCCAAATGAAGTATTTATGTCGCAGTCGTAAACATGGTCGTATCCCACCCACGGATGTAACTGCAGTGTTGGACAGTAATGTATTGTTAGATATTTAATAACCAGATAATGTGTAATAGTATACATATACATAATTCTCGTCGTGCCCGGATA
>NC_061848.1:1084779-1087279 GCF_019202785.1 Penaeus chinensis
CTACTCGCTGGCCGGGCACAATTCTCGTGCCCATATTAGCGCGGCGTCCAAGGAGGTTGACCGCCACGCGCTGCTACTCTTAAGGTCGCCTCTTGTTCTCGCTGTTGTGATTTGACTGCTTATGGGCACGCAGTCGCCATGCTGCTGCCGCTGATGCTGCTTCTGTTGTTGGTGTCTTTGTTTTTGCGTTTGTTTCGGGTGGTGTTTTTTGTTGTCTTTGTTGTTAATGTCTTTGTTTTTGCTTTTGTTGCAGGTGTTGTTGATGGTCATGTTGTATTTTTTGTTGTTGTCTTTGATGCTTCTATTTTTGTTGTTGCTTTTGTTGCCTCTGTTGTTATTTTTGCTTCTGTTGTTGCTGATGCTGCTCTTCTTGTTGTTGTTCTTGCTGTTTTTGTTGTTGCTGTTGCTGGAGGAACACGTCATGTGCCGATGATTTATCGCTTGTATCCTTAACCTTTACATTCAGGCAGCCATTACTTCTCGGCGGCCATTATTTACTTCTTGGTCCGAGGGAGGAGGAGGGGAGCCCTCCCTGTGCGAAAGGAGAACAAGGAAAAGAGAGAGAGAGAGAAAGAGAGAGAGAGAGAGAGAGAGAGAGAGAGAGAGAGAGAGAGAGAGAGAGAGAGAGAGAGAGAGAGAGAGAGAGAGAGAGAGGGGGGGGGGGGGGGAGACAAGTAACGAAATACCAGAGGAAAAAACGGCGAGAAAAGAGGAGTGGGTAAAGGAAGAGGAGGAGCAGAAGTAGAAAATAAAGGAGACAAAGAATCAGAAGATTTTAAGGAAGTAGAGGAAAAAGTATTAGTTATATAAATAACGGAGTTTGCAAGAGGACGAGGGAGAGAAGGAAACGAAGGAGAGGAGGAGCAGAAGACGAGGAACAAGAAAGAGGGAGGAGGAGGAGGAGGAGGAAGACCAGGAATAATAATAGTAGTAGTAGCAGCAGTAGTAGTTGTAGTAGTTGCAGTAGTTGCAGGTGCATCACCAGCAGCAGCAAAACGCGACGAAAGTTCACCGCGCCACAAACATGTTGCGAACGCGTTGCGCCGCCCGTGTCCCGGTCGCCCGCGCGAGGAATCTATTCGGAGAGGCAGCGATCAGCAGGAGCGATTGATAAATGGAAGGTGTGGTTGTAACCCAGGAGGAATTCGTAATGATTTTCATAAATTTGGTTTTATTATTACTGATGCAGTTATCTATATTGGTATTGTTATTGTATCATTATTTTGATCATTGATATTGTCACCGTTATTTTGCTGTTGGTATCATTACCACTTCCACTACCACCAGCAGTACTCTTCTACCAATGCTGCTTTTACATTAACACTTTTATCATCATTATTAATAGTATGAAGAAGACGTAAACAAAAAAAGTTTAAAAAGACCTCGCTCAAGCACCGGTTTCGCGCCTCCAGAAGCAGCAAGATCTTGGCAGCATCAGTCACCGAGTCTTCAAAGCATCCCTAATTTTTTTTTTTTTTTTCTTATGCTTCTTATTTACCATTGTTAGTTGTTTGTGTGGGTTTTTTTTTGTGGGTTTTTTGTAATTTATCCTTTTTTTTCTTTATCTTTCTTATTTATATATCTTTTTATATATTTTTCTAATATATTATTCTTTACTGTCTTTCCTTTTTTTCTTTTCTTTTCTATCTCTCTTTCAATTATCATTATTTTGGTGTCCCGTCTTTATCATTATATTGATATCAACTTTTATTTCATCAATCACTAATAATCCCTGCAAGCATCCCTGATCCTGCCCTGAAGCCCTCAGCATCCCCCACTCATTAGCATCGTCCCCATTACCATTATTGATTACCATTACTCAGTCGCACTGCGTCTTCCCCCTGATAGAGGCCGGTCCGCGCCGAGGCGAAACCGGCCGATTGGAGCCTCTTCGTCGCGTGGTGGATGGCGCAGGGAAGTCGCTTTCATCTCGATGTTGACGCCGTTTATTGCTGTCGTTGTTTTATTCGAATTACTGTTGCAAAATTGTTTTGCTTGTTTCTTCGAATTAATGTTGCAAAGTTATTTTGCTTGCATGTTCGAATTAATGTTGCAAAGTTGGTTTCTTTATTCGAATTAATGTTGCACAATTGTTTTTTTCTTTCTCTATTCGAATTAATGTTGCACAATTGTTGTTTTTGTTTTTTATTCAAGTTAATGTTGCAAAGTTGTTATTTTTTCGAATTAATGTTCGGGTTGGTTAGGATAAGGAGGTTAGTTCTGGGATCTGTTGCACGGTTTTTATTCTTTATTTTTGTTTTTCTGGTGAAGTTAAGATAACGTCTAAGATGACGTTTGAAGATGAAGTGTTTATGAATAGGATATTAATGACATTTTTTTTTTTTTTTTTTTTTGAGTAGGGTCTATGCTGATTCCTTTTCTTTATTTATCTTCTCTGTTCGTTACCATCTGGTCATTTTTTTTTCTCTGTTTCTATATCCTTTCCTTGTGTACCCCTTCTTCTCCTCTTCCTCCTCCTTCGAATCTTTTTCCTCTTCCT
>NC_061848.1:1094779-1102279 GCF_019202785.1 Penaeus chinensis
TGATTTATTCATTGATTCCACATATTTATCGGTTTATTAAGTTATTAATTCTATCAATTCATCATTATTTACTGATTTGATTTATGCTCTATATTTTCTTATTTGTTTAATTTATTTGTTCATACATTTCTTCATTTGTTGATTTCACTTCTTCATTACCGTTGACCGATTTTATTTATTCGTCGTCGCCTAAAAGCCCTGGCACGGGATTGGTTCCCTTTGGAGACGCCTTTGACCTGCCATCAGCGCCATCTAGGTCAGGATTTCCTAGCTCTTTCATCACGAAGAAGCCCTTTTAAATCAATAAAACAAGTAAATGAATTAAATGAATCCATTGTTTTGAATGGTCTGTCTACTCAATAAGCCGGTTTAATTAACTAACAGAATGTTCCGTTTTCCAAAGTCATTTTTCAGGTGCAATACATGTGCAGTTGAAGAAAAAAAAAAAAAAAAAAAAAAAAAAAACATTTTAAAAGGTTACCATTATTAGCTCTAGCGTGAAGATATTTCACTGAGGTTAAGTTATGAGATTAGAATAAGTCTCATTCTTGAATTACATGAAGCATTTTAATGTCGTGTGCTACTATAGTATGTTTTTTTTATTCATACTTCATCGTCCTACATGAATATCAACATTAGTTCTTGAATTATTTGAAATATTTTAGTATCGTCCTTACTTGTTTCGCTGGTAATGCAGTATGCAACTAAAGTCAGTCCTGAATATATAAGTCACTGGGAAGAGATGCATTGGACTGCCAAATACATTATGAATCACACAGATAAAGCAATTGGGGAATTATGTTGATATTGGCTAAACTCGCATGCGCAACACAGTCTGAGGTTATGCATTGTTCCACGTAATTTTGTATAATATTGTGTATGGTTCCATGGGATAAGAAATTATTTCTTGGAGTGCAGTGCTATTTTTTATTATCATTGTTCTGTAAGACTGTCAGATGTACTGAGGTATATACATGAAAGAATAATGCAACACCGCATTGATAGAGTATAGCCAGCGCCTTCCCATGATTTGTTCGTGCGTGGGCCTGAACTTAATCTCCATCGCGGCCCAGGATCGCCAGCGAGCGCGGTCGTCGAGATTCCAAAGAAAGAAATACAGTATTAATGACACGCATGCACAAGGTCGCCTCCCGCGCACCGCCGACGAAGACACTGAAATTTGCGTCGTCCCGGGGGAATTTGGCGGTAAAATGTGAAGGCAGTCACGGTAACAGATTCCGAAATTTGCGCCGTCACAAAGGGGCATCTGGCGGGAAAATATGAAGGCAGTTGCGGTTAACAGATTTCGGAATTTGCGCCGTCCCCTGGAAATTTGGCGGGGAAATGTGCGGACTGTCACGGAATGCTGGGGGGTTGTCTGCCAAGTGTGAGGCAGGTCATGGTCACTGGGTGGGGGGAGGTGGGCGGAGGGGGATAAGGGGGGGAGGGACAAAGCAACGCTCTATGATTAATCCCCCCGCCCCCCAGCCCCTTCCTTCTCCCCTCCATTTCCCGGATTTCCTCCTCCTCTCTCATTCCCAACACGTCATTCCCCAACAACTAGAGCCAATTCTTCCCCCCCCCCCCCGTCTCTTTCTCCAGTCCCTGTGCACCATCCCCCATCCCTCCCCCTCCCTCCTCCCGTCACCTCTCCACTCCCCTTCCCACCTTCCCCCTTCCCCCCACCCCACTCTTCCCCTCCTCCCCTCCCCCTTTCCACACCCCTCCCTCCCCCCTCAACCTCAAAACTATTCCCCGCAAGCAAGCACGCAAGCCCCCCCCCCCCCCCCCCGGCCTTGAGAGCGCCGATATAGAGTGACCAAATGATCGGCGAATCAGGGCCTCTGCGTCGGCCGTGTCACTCGGCTTCCAGCTGCCCCGAGATTGGGTTCCTTCTTCTTCGCCGTCCTCTCTCCTCTCTTTCTCTCTCTCTCTCTCTCTTTCGTTCTCCTTTCTTACTCTCTCTTTTTCGTTTTCCTTTCTTTCTTTCCCTCGTTGTTTCTCCTTTTCTTTCTCCATTCCTTCTTTGTCCTTTCTTACTCTCTCTCCTTTCTCCTTTCATACTCCCTTCGTTCTCTTTGTTTCTTTCCATTTCATTCTCTTTCTTTCTTTATCTTTGTCTCTCTTTCCTTCTTTCTCTTCGCCTCAAGGAAGTTGATCCTACGGGTCTTAGACGTCAGCCTCTTTTGGGGATTTGGTATTTGGGCGCCCTTTGAGGTATTTGGCCGTCCTTTGAGGTATTTGGGTGTCCTTTGAGGTATTTGGGCGTCCTTTGAGGTATTTGGCCGTCCTTTGAGGTATTTGGGTGTCCTTTGAGGTATTTGGGCGTCCTTTGAGGTATTTGGCCGTCCTTTGAGGTATTTGGGTGTCCTTTGAGGTATTTAGGCGTCCTTTGAGGTATTTGGGTGTCCTTTGATGTATTTGGGCGTCCTTTGAGGTATATGGGCGTCCTTTGAGGTATTTGGGCGCCCTTTGAGGTATTTGGCCGTCCTTTGAGGTATTTGGGCACTCTTCGAGGTATTTGGGCGTCCTGTGAGGTATTTGGGCGTCCTTTGAGGTATTTGGGTGTCCTTTGAGGTATTTGGGCGTCCTTTGAAGTATTTGGGCGTCCTTTGAGGTATTTGGGCGTCCTTTGATGTATTTGGGCGTCCTTTGATGTATTTGGGCGTCCTTTGAGGTATATGGGCGTCCTTTAAGGTATTTGGGCGCCCTTTGAGGTATTTGGGCGTCCTTTGAGGTATTTGGGCGTCCTTTGAGGTATTTGGGCGTCCTTTGCGGTATGTGGGCGTGCTTTGAGATTTTTGGGCGTCCTTTGAGGTATTTGGGCGTCCTTTGAAATATATGGGCGTCCTCCGAAGGTATTTGGGCGTCCTTTGATGTATTTGGGCGTCCATAGAGGTATTTGGGCGTCCTTTGAGGTATTTGGGCGTCCTTTGAGGTATTTGGGCGTTCTTTGAGATATATGGGAATCCTTTGAGGTATTTGGGCGTCCATTGAGGTATTTGGGCGTCCTTTGAGGTATTTGGGCGTCCTTTGAGGTATTTGGGCGTCCTTTGAGGTATTTGGGCGTCCTTTTGAGGTATTTGGGCGTCCTTTGAAGTATTTGGGCGTCCTTTGAGGTATTTGGGCGTCCTTTGAGGTATTTGGGCGTCCTTTGAGGTATTTGGGTGTCCTTTGAAGTATTTGGGCGTCCTATGAGGTATTTGGGCGTCCTTTGAGGTATTTGGGCGTCCTTTGAAGTATTTGGGCGTCCTTTGAGGTATGTTGGCGTCTATTGAGGTATTTGGGCGTCCTTTAAGGTATTTGGGCGTCCTTTGAGGTATTTGGGCGCCCTTTGAGGTATTTGGGCGTCCTTTGAGGTATTTGGGCGTCCTTTGAGGTATTTGGGCGTCCTTTGAGGTAATTGGGCGTCCTTTGAAGTATTTGGGCGTCCTTTGAGGTATTTGGGCGTCCTTTGAGGTATGTGGGCGTCTATTGAGGTATTTGGGCGCTCTTTGCGGTATTTGGGCGTCCTTTGAGGTATATGGGCGTCCTTTGAGGTTTATGGGCGTCCTCCGAAGGTATTTGGGCGTCCTTTGAGGTATTTGGGCGTCATTTGCGGTATTTGGGCGTCCTTTGAGGTATTTGGGCGTGCTATGAGGTATTTGGCCGTCCTTTGAGGTATTTGGGCGTCCTTTGAGGTATTTGGGCGTCATTTGCGGTATTTGGGCGTCCTTTGAGGTATTTGGGCGTCCTTAAAGGTATTTGGGCGTCCTTTGAGGTATTTGGGCGTGCTTTGAGACATTTGGGCGTCCTTTGAGGTATTTGGGCGTCCCCCGTAGGTATTTGGGCATCCTTTGATGAATTTGGGCGTCCATTGAGGTATTTGGGCGTCCTTTGAGGTATTTGGGCGTGCTTTGAGGTATTTGGGCGTGCTTTGAAGTATTTGGGCGTTCTTTGAGGTATTTGGGCGTCCATTGAGGTATTTGGTCGTCCTTTGAGGTATTTGGGAGTCCTTTGAGGTATTTGGGCGTCCTTTGAGGTATATGGGCGTCCTTTGAGGTATTTGGGCGCCCTTTGAGGTATTTGGGCGTCCTTTGAGGTATTTGGGCGTCCTTTGAGGTATTTAGGCACTCTTTGAGGTATTTGGGCGTCCTTTGAGGTATTTGGGCGCCCTTTGAGGTATTTGGGCGTCCTATGATGTATTTGGGCGTCCTTTGCGGTATTTGGGCGTCCTTTAAGGTATTTGGGCGTCCTTTGGGGTATTTGGGCGTCCATTGAGGTATTTGGGCGTCCTTTGAGGTGTTTGGGCGTCCATTGAGGTATTTGGGAGTCCTTTGAGGTATTTGGGCATCCTTTGAGGTATTTGGGTGTGCTTTAAGACCCGACCCGAAACTCAGGAGGATATAAAACAACTAAATAAAAAAATGAGAAAACAAAATCGCTCCCTGCTATTCGCATCCATAGCCTGAACTCCAGAGTCATCTCGCTATTTTCATCCGGCTATTTTTAGAGCGTGCAAAGGGCAAGGCGGCCGCGCCAGGACTAGCCACTGCCATGCCTCGGAGCTCATGAAATGCACGAGATCATTCCGTCGCGGCCGCTGCGTCATCGCGGCCGCTGTCGCCATCATCAGTAATGACGTAGAGTGGTGTTGTCGTCTTTACTTGAGTCTTGTTATCGTTATCGTTATCGTCGTTCTCGGCGCTATCATCGTCGTCGTCAAAATCATTACCATCATCTCGAATGTTATCGTCCTCAAACTCATCGCCACAACCATCACTGTCAACCTCATCACCACCGCCACCACCCATCATCATCATCATCATCATCATCATCCTCGTACTCCGAGACCCGCCCCCCTGCTCCTACGCCCCTCGGCGACCCGGGCTGAGGGCCCAGTCGTGGGCGGAGGGCGTGGTGCCAGCTCCCGGAGGGCCGCGGCTGTCCTTGGGCGCAGCACCCTACTTCGTGTTATGTATTCATGCATTATCTGAACCATTTCAAATTCGTCATGAACTTTGGAAGCCATTGTTTTGCTTTGTTTTTCTTTTCTCTCCCTCACACGTGTTTTTATATTTTTTCTCTCTTTCTATCTTTTTCTCCTTTCTGTACACAAAAATATTCGCCCTGGACATCCTGTTTCAGCTTTCGGGCTCAGCTGCTAGATAAATCGTCAACAGAACTGGCTTCACAACCTTAATCACTCTTATCATCATTATCATTATCAAAATCATTACCATCTGTCTTCATCATCACTGTTACCACCACTGTTACGAACTATAATTTTTGTTTTTTACGCACTACAATTTCTTTCCGATCCCATTTCCTAGTTGCACTCCCTCTGATGTGCTTATGTTAATAGGAGATATTCTCGTGGTCATCCCTATTATAAAATGTTTCTCGTGGTCAAAACCTTTAAAATTCGTCCTTCGATCCACAACATTGACAAAAATAACATCAATAACAACCCCACCCTTAAAAAAATATATAAGTGGAGGATGAAGACAATTATGTCAGCGTCTCGGAGATAGAAATAGAGACTTTTTTTTAAGTAGCTCACGTGAATAAGAGAACGGGAGGTGTTGCAGGTGTTACCCAGCGTCCTTGTGGCAATATTTGGTGTGACTGACTCATTAGGATAGGAATTAGTGTCGGACCTGCTATAGAGAATGTTTTTCCTGTCCATTTTCGGTCTATCTCCCCGCCAGCCTCCTGCCTCGACCGCCGTTCAGGATCTGTCCTGCGTGCGCGCGCGCCGTCGGGCTTTCCTTATCTCGTTGAGGCTCTTTGTTTGACGCTTTTATTTATTTCTTTTTTTCTTTCTTTCTTCCTTTCCTTCGTTTATTTGGTCGCGAGTCACGGAATGAAATGGGCACGGGCGGGAATATTCTATCACAGACGTACATGTGTATAGATGCCAAAACACATACGCACGCAACACGCACACGCACACACACACATACACAAGACCCCCCCCCCCCCCACACACACACACACATACACACGCCCGCGCTGAGGCCGAGCACCTCCCGCCCGGTGATTCATGCCCCAGACTCGAGGAAGACTCTCCTGCTCAGACGTCAAATGCCAAGCCGCAAGGAGGGCACGCTGCAGGATCTCCACTCGGGCGTGGGCTTCAGGCGGGCGGAATGAATGCTGTGTCAACAGTGGTAAGAAGGAAGAGAAAGGGGGAGTAAAAATTGACTGAGAAGAGAGAGAGAGATAGATAGAGAGAGAGAGAGAGAGAGAGAGAGAGAGAGAGAGAGAGAGAGAGAGAGAGAGAGAGAGAGAGAGAGAGAGAGAGAGAGAGGGAGAATGATTGTAAGAGAGAGGGACAAAAAAATAGGACAAAAAAATATGACGGCAAAACAAATCGTGGGCATTGTGGCAGCTCTTACTACGGTCCGAGTTTGTTTACATCCTGGGCTTGCTTGGGCCCTCCTCCTCCTCCTCCTCCTCCTCCTCCTCTTCCTCCTCCTCCTGCTACTCCTCCTCCTCCACCTCTACCTCTACCTCACTACCTCCTCCTCCTCCTCCTCCCCTTCCTCCACTTCCCCCTCCTGAGGCCGCCTTGGCACACTCTCAGCCGTGCCAGTCCCCGCGGGTGCGTGCCATCTCCCCACACGGACAGGTATAACGCTGCTCAATGCATGTCCATTACGCAAGGTTTCAGCGCGCGAGGACATGTTTCTAGGTCGTTTCCACACGCGGACGTAACAAAGGAAAGACGCCATCCGCAGCCGGACATTTTCCCCGCGAAGTGACCCTTGAGTCGAATGTCTTGCCGCCCAAAAATGGCTCACTTTTCTTCGCTTTTGTGCAAGTAATAACACCACCAATTGTAAGAAGAAAAAAAGAAGAAAGAAAAAAATGTACTTCCCTTGCGTAGTACAGTTATGTAGAGCGGCGTGTAGTGTTTCTGCGTGTGTGGATCCGGGTGTTGGGCGTGAACCATGACGACCAGGATCTGGCGCCCACAGACCACGCCCCCGCGCCCGCCCTTCGCTGTCCAAAGTATTCCCGCCCGCTCCTTCCGCTCGCGTGCCTCTGCTTGCTTGCATTCTTGTCCCACACCAAGCAACTGCCAGCCTCCATTCAACAAGCACAGCCTCCTTCTCCATCTGGTAACCTCCACGCGGTGTTGATCCTGAACGCGCATCTAACCGTCAAAGTTTATTTTCATCGTTCATTCATGGGATTCCTGTTGTGGATTTCCTTCTGTGATTAGTATGCTCGTAAAAGATGTCAGTTTAAGCATTGTTTTTTTTATATTTTTTGTTAACTCCATGAACGAGCTCATTTAACCTCGTCCGCAGTAAATTCCTTCGCTGTTGCTACGACCTTCCACATTCCTGCAGACGCGTGCTGGAAATGTCGAGATAAAAATGCGGAGAGAGAGAGAGAGAGAGAGAGAGAGAGAGAGAGAGAGAGAGAGAGAGAGAGAGAGAGAGAGAGAGTGAGTGAGAGAGAGTGAAAGAGAGAGAGAGAGAGAGAGAGGGGGGGGGGGAGAGAGAGAGA
>NC_061848.1:1107279-1109779 GCF_019202785.1 Penaeus chinensis
AGTCCATTTGGCGTGGTAAGTCAGGACTCCAGCCGTCCCTTTCCCTGCCCAAAAGGACAAATAAATTACACTTTTATTTTTCATTCTAAGGATGAAGGAATAGTCAAGTAATGTCTCAAAACGCTGGGCTACTTATTTACTCCTAGAATAAGAAATATAATTGAAAACTATTTATCCTTTTGGGTATAGAAAAGGACAGATTAGAATTCGGACTTATAGCTCTTAATGGACTTAGTTTAAATCTTTATTTCTTATTCTAAGGATAAGTAAATAGTCTAGTAATGTCTCAAGGCACTGAATAGGAGGTTAACACGCAACGACTGGATTCACAAGAAAGTTTTGGGTTGCGAGAATGATTGGTAATTATGTGAAGGAGCAGAAAAATTTAGTAAAACGTTTGAAGAAGCTGCAGGAGAACTCTTTAATATCTTGCAATAAGAGAATATAGAAATGAAATACAAAATTTGCTCACACTCTCCGATGAATAACAGTATTAGCTGTATACTTTCTTCCTAAAATGTTGAAAAACAGAATTTTATAGGCTACGAAGAGGTTAAAAAAAAGTTAAATAAATCGGAGAACTAATTAGGAATCCTTTCAGTACAAGAAAGGTGAAAGCGGAATCCTGCAGTTCAGACCAGCTGGACGATGCCTCCGAAATCTCAACGTTGCATCATCATGCAACCTCTTAAAAGCATTGGAATGTTTCGAACGCACTGTGATATAGTCATGAAGATGTAGATTCTGTGCTAGAAAGCCTAGTGAAATATTTCAAAGTTAGAAATAATTCCATAAACACACACACACACACACACACACACAAACACACACACACACACACACACACACACACACACACACACACATATTCATATATACATACATATATATATATATATATATATATATATATATATATATATATACACACATTATATTATATTATATATATAATATATATATATATATATATATATATATATATATATTTATATTATATTGTGGTGAAATCATACCTTCTTACTTAGCTATAAAAGCTAAAGGCCCATTGCCTTACTTTTACACACACACACTCCCTGCGCCTGCGTGTGTCAAATGTAGAAGCTAACCTATATTAGAATAACTCAAATTGAAAAAGTCTATTACGAATTAATACAATTGATAAAAATGGAATTAGATAAGATTTAAATTCAGTAGTAAAAGGGAGTAAGAAAAGAATGAATTTCCAGGAGAAGAAAGTAACAATTGAGAAAATTGACGAGGATAGAAATTATAATAATGATGATGATGATGATTATGATTATAATAGCAGCCGTAAGGATATTAATAAGTATTATATTACACTAATATTGATAATAATAACAATGAACAGTAGAACACTCTACCGTGTCAATACTATGATAGAAAACCCAAAAGTTAGATTTATTGGAATTAAGACAACGTCGAAATCTTGCCTCTATTTCAACGAATTCTGCCAATAGTGACAGATAACAATAGTAATAATAACAATAACAGTGATAATGATAATGATAACAACTATGCTAATAGTAATAATAAGATACTAACAGCAAAAAAAAATATAATAATGATAAGAATAGTAGATAATGATAAGGATTAAAGTAATAGTGATATTGAAATTAATAATAATAACAAATAATGAGAATGATTAAAGTTATGACGATAATGATGATAATGAAAATAAGAATAATAGTAATAATAATAATAAAAAAATAATTTAAATTATTATAATAAAAGCAACAATGATAATATCAATAACATCGATAATAATAATGATGATGAAATAATAGTATTGTTAATAATGATAATGATATCAGTGATGATAATGAAAAGAATGATACTGACAGTGGCAAAAATAATCGCAATAACGATAATAATAATGAACAGTAATAATGACAGCAACAAGAAAACAACTTTTGCAGAAACTCTCGCGAAGGACAAATGGCGAACCGCCGCGGCCCGGCCACCGGCATCTGCCACTCGCAGGACGACCAAGAATATCGCGCTGCCTTTACACCAACGAGAAAAAGTTATCTGCTTAATTTCCTGAAATACTAAGGACACGCAGTCAGAATGGCTGGACAAAGAACGCACCGGCAGGCAAAGGACGCCTAAGAACCGGTCCACTAAAATTGGGTTTTATCCGAGGGCGTCGCAGCTTACAGGTGAAGGTGAAAGTGAAGAGCTGAGGGGGGGGGGGGGGGGGGGGGTTCTCTGTGTGTGCTGTTTGTCCGCCTATTTATGTCTGTCTGTTCTGTCTCTTTTTCTGTCTCTTATGTCTCTCTGCCTATTTCTGTCTGTCTCTGTTTCTGTCTCTCTGTACCTTTTTCTCTAAGTCTTTTTCTCTTTTTCGCTCTCTCTCTCCTTTTCTCTCTTTGTCTCTCTCTCTCTATCTATCTTTTTACCTGTCTATCCATGCATCTCTCTGTCTGTTTATCTACCTATTAACCTATTCTTTCCAACCATTTATACGCCTATCTAT
>NC_061848.1:1119779-1122279 GCF_019202785.1 Penaeus chinensis
CTCGGTGTCCCCCCGTGCTGGTCGGGCCGTCCGCCGCGGGAGAGTCTGCCGCCTCGCGAATAACCTTTTTCCTTGTTTCATAACTTGAGGTTCATTTTCCCGTCACTGACTTGCTTTTTCATTTTGTTCGTTTATTTGCCTGTTTTTATATTTAGTAATGCTTTATTTAGGTATATGTTTTATTGAATCATTGATTTGTCTATTTATCTATTTACCTGTTTATTTAATTTACTTATCTATTCTTTACTGATATATTCATATATTCGTGTATCCTTGGAAAGCGTAGATCGTGTGGAAATTTTATTCGAGTATTTTTTTACGAAGCGAACAATTAATTAAGAAAAGAGACGGTACTTATTCGCAAAGGTATCGCGCTAGTACACTATAATTAAAGTTTTGTTATCGTTATCGGTTCCTTCTGCGAGTTGGAAAAAATGTTCCATCGGTGAGTAAAAGAAAAAGAAAAAAAATCTGAATGTTCCATCGGATGGTGAGTATAATAAATAAACAGACAAATAAATGAAAGATTCTTTCTGTAAGCCGAAAAAAACGTTGTGAGTAAAAAAAAAAAAAAAAAAAAAAAAAAAAAAAAATCGGTTCCTCCTGATAGTGGGAAAAGAAGGCACAGGATGCGGCGTAGAGGTCTGTAAGTGGAGATTCATAAATGCTCGCTTACAGAGTGTGTAATTCATATATTGCGTTATATACGTCATCTCATATTATATAAATATTTTTTTTTATACATTACACATATATATATATCATAAATTCAAAATGATGCAAATGTACGCCTGCATTTATGTACAACGGTCTCCACCTGCCAACACCTGCCTGCCCCTCACGGGGTAGGCCCGTCCGAGCCCTTGCCCAAAAAAGTTTCGCGACGTTAAACAGAAATCAATCATGAAAATAGTGAAAAATCAAACACTCGTATCTCCACATATCCTGCACGATCCTGATTTTGCAACCTCTTTCAATATCTTAAAATGCACAAGGAACAATTTTTTTTTTTTTTTTTAACAAAACCCAGATATGTCCGAATACCTAGCGACCTGATTGAGAGTCCAGGGGCGCGCCTTCCAGGATCAGCTCCGCGCGAGGGCCAGGAGGCGGACACAGCGCCCCAGATGCCCGCAGAAGAAAGCCAATCCCGGAGCTGTCCCTTCGTCGCCAGCAGGTACCAACAAGGGGCGCGAAGGCAAAATCGTGACCAGCATTCCGCCGTCTCCTTCGTCAGGTAGAAAGAGGTGAAGGATTCCCGATGAGGAGCGAAGGCGGAGCCGTGAGCAGCATCTGTTCGCCTCCTCCGTCAGGTAGAAGGAGAAGAGACATATTCCTGATGAGCAGAAGGGAACGGAGCCTCCATGCCTTCGTCTCCTCCGTCAGATACATCAGACCGAGAAGGCAGAGTCCTTCTCGGAGCAGGCGCCGCGCTGGGAGGGCCCGGCGGAAGGCCTCGGCGCGTGGGAAGTCCAGCCGGAGACGGACTGATAGAGCACGCAGGGCGACGGGGACGCTGCACGTAGCGAGGGAGTAATTAGCTGCCAGCTGATCGCTCGCGGAAGGCATTGCCGATGAGGCTTCGGGATGTCGCCTTTTCCTCCTCGTGTTCTGTCGCCGGAGACAGGGCGCGGCGAAGGGGCCTCCACGCGCCAGGGGCAGGATTCTGAACGGAGTTTGCGGCTGTGGCGGCGCGAAGGGCTGGCCCCGAAACGCACCTGACGCTCACATATACACATATATTCATATATGCACATACACACACACAGACACACACACACACACTCACACACACACACACACACACACACACACGTGTGTGCGTGTGTGTGTGTGTGTGTGTGTATGTGCATATATATATATATATATATATATATATATATATATATATATATATATATATATATTTATATATATATGTATGTATGTATGTATGTATGTATGTATGTGTGTGTGTGTGTGTGTGTGTGTGTGTGTGTGTGTGTGTGTGTGTGTGTGTGTATGTATGTATGTATGTATGTATGTATGTAGAGAGGGAGAGAGATAAATAGATAGATATATTGGTAGACAAATATAGATATATGGATAGATAGACAGATACACTGGCTGATGAACCGACCGATAGATAAGGAGATGGTTGGATAGATAGACAATTAGATGGTTGGATGGATAGATATATAGATTGGCTGATAGATAGAAAAATAGATAGAAACCTAGACAGGCAGACAGACAAACAGACAGATAAATATATTGAAAGGCTGAGAGAGAAATAGGTAGGTTGACAGACAGATAGATAGTTGGATAGGTAGGTAAGCATAGACAGACAGACAGACAGATACAACGACAGAAAGAAATATTGATCTAGACATATTCACATTTCACCAGACCTCGAGAACAGACACACGAGTCACTTAAGTAAACGATTTAACTAAATATACCAATACAATTCTTATATCGAAACCAAATGATAATGGTAAAAATAATAGTAATAATAATAATA
>NC_061848.1:1127279-1132279 GCF_019202785.1 Penaeus chinensis
CCTGCTAGTCTTCTAGTTACCTGCTAGTCACCTGCTAGTCTTCTAGTTACCTGCTAGTCACCTGCTAGTTATCTGCTAGTCACCTGCTAGTCTTCTAGTTACCTACTAGTCACCTGCTAGTTTACTAGTTACCTGTTAGTTATCTGATGGTCACCTGTAAGTTATCAACCAGTCACCTGCTAGTTTTTAGCTAGTCGCCTGCTAGTCTGCTAGTTATCTGCTTGCCATCTGCTCGTCATCTGGGCCTCCTCCTTCCTTCGCCTCTTCGTCTCGCCTTCCTCCTCTGCCTCGCTTCTCTTGTTCTTTCTTACTTTCGGCCTCGTCCCTCTTCCTATTATTGGTCTTTTGCTTAATCTTATTATTCTTTCCTGATCATCATCACCTTTATTATCATCATTATCGTTATTCCCCCTCCTCCTCCCTCCTTTCCCAACCCTCCTCCTCCTTCCCCTTCCCCTCTTCCTTCTTCCTCACCCCTCATCCCCTCCACCTCCCCCCTCCCCCCTCCTCCATTCCTCCTCTCCCTCCTCCCTTCCCCCTCCCTCCTGCCCGCTCCTCTCTCTATCCTGCCCTCCTCCCTTCCTCCCTTCCCCTCCCTCCTCCCCCTCCACCTCCCCCCTCCCCCCTCCTCCATTCCTCCTCTCCCTCCTCCCTTCCCCCTCCCTCCTGCCCGCTCCTCTCTCTATCCTGCCCTCCTCCCTTCCTCCCTTCCCCTTCCTCCTCCCCCTCCACCTCCCCCCTCCCCCTCCTCCCTCCCTCCCCCTCCTCCCTCCCTCTCCCCGTCCTTCAGCGCATTCCAGCGTTTCTTTCGACCTCCTCCCTGAAGGCCGGTCGTTCCTTCGCTGGAAACAGAACGCGATGAGCGCGCGCGGAGGTCAAGACACCAAAGGGCGGCCCTTTCGTGGTATCATGTTGGGCGTTGTGTAAGGGCGGGAGGGGGGGGGGAGGAAAGGGAGGTGAGGAGGTGGGTGGGGAGGAAAGGGAGGTGAGGAGGTGGGTGGGGAGGAAAGGGAGGTGAGGAGGTGGGTGGGGAGGAAAGGGAGGTGAGGAGGTGGGTGGGGAGGAAAGGGAGGTGAGGAGGTGGGTGGGGAGGAAAGGGAGGTGAGGAGGTGGGTGGGGAGGAAAGGGAGGTGAGGAGGTGGGTGGGGAGGAAAGGGGGATGAGGAGGTGGGTGGGGAGGAAAGGGAAGTGAGTGGCGGGGGAAAAAGGGAGGGAAGGGGAAGAGGAGGGAGTATGAGGGTATTTGTGGGTGGGGGAGGGAGTAGCGGTTGGGTATCTGTGTGGGTGTTTAGAAGGTGCTTGTGTCTGTGCGTCTGTGTTGGGGAGAGGGTGACAGGTGAGTGAATTCTTTGTGAGTTACTGAATGGCTGAGTCAGTGAGGAAGCGAGTGAGTGACTGAGTGGGCGAGTGGGTGAATGAGTGCGTGTGTACATTTGTTCCCCGTGAGCCCCCTCCCCCTCCCCCTTCGCCCGTGCCCTCCAGCCTCAAGACGGCTCAAAGCACTCCCTGCTGCCGCTGCCCGGACCTGCTGGCGCCTGCTACCCCAGGGTTGCCAGCGCGTGTCCAGGTGATGTAGCAGCAGCGTTGCCAGCGCCGCCAGGTATCGTAGAGGGGCGCCGCTGCATCCGGGACCCAAGGGACACACACAAGAAACACTATTCGTACTTTTCAAGTATTTCTTACACGAACGCTGCAGTCTTTGATTTCCTAGTTATTCAATGGTCATGCGATCCTCTCGGTGAGATAACAGCGATATTTGGTGTTCTAACAGTTGCCTAACACTGCTTTGCGAGACGTTAGGTAATGGCTGCCTGCCTTGCATCGCGTAACAGAGGAAGTTACACAACAAAGGGAGCTACAAAGCGACCTGCAAACAATTAGCACAAACAAAGCGTAAACATTTCATATTTTCCCTAAACTTATTAACAGCATTCCCACTCTTGCTGAATTTTTTAAACAGTTATGACGAAGAATGCAACCATCTTCCATTTATAGAAATATATTTTAGAGAAGAAATCAATACTACAAGAAGTAAAAAGAGAGAGAGAGAGATACAGAGACCTTGAAGATTAATAAAAATCATCCTTAAAATGAAAAGTACAATAAATAAAGTAGAAAAAATACCAACAAAAAAATTCTTTATCGTAAAAATATATATAAAGAATAAAAATTCAACAGTCACATACACAAACTTCTTTTGCACATTACATCTTATTGTTTCCAAGTAACTGCCACATAGATAATAAACAGTTACTAAACAAAACAAAAATATAATAAAAAAAACTAAACAAATTAAAAAAGACAAAAGAAAATAAAAGGAAAATAAAGAAAAGACGATAAAGCACAGTAATTAGTTCACCTAAAAATACGAAAAGATCTGGAAACTAAAAGGGAAAACAAAAGCGAATCGACCGAGAGGGTGAGGCGTGTGGGCGTCGAGAACGAGGGGGGGGGGGGGTAATGTGTTAGTGTGAGTGTGTGTGTGTGTGTGTGTGTGTGTGTGTGCATGTGGGGGGGGGGGGGGTCAGAGCTTGCGGGACAGAGCACTATTCTTTTCACATTTCATATCATAACGTATTACATTACATCTTATGAACATACAAAAAAGTAACATCCCCTTACACACACACACGCACACACACACATAAACAAACCCACACCCTCGCGCACGCACGCACGCACGCACGCACAGAGGCTGCGAGCGCGAGCAGGTGACAGATGCCAGCGGTGTCCTTGTCCCACCCTGCACTGGCCGCCGCGTCCTTGGCTGCTGCATAGTTCGCATACCGACCGGCAGGATCACGAGGCTCCTCCAGGCGCAGCAGCAGTAGAAACTCCACTCACGCCCTCCGTCCCTCTAGCCTCCCATTCTTCCTTCCTTCTCTCCTTTCATCCCTCTATTCTTCCATTTTTGTCCATTCTTCCTTTTCATTCTTCCGTACCTCTTTCCCTCTATCCTTCCAACCCGTCATCCCTCCTTCCCTCCATCCCTCCATCTCTCCTACTTTTTCTCTTCTCACCTCTTTCCTCTCCTTTCGTCTCCCTCTCCTCCCTCTCCTCCCTCTCCCTCCTTCACCCCCTCCCTTCATTCATGTTCCTTGCTCCCTATTCCTTCCGTCCTATCCTCGTCAGCACTTAGCTTTTCCTTTTCTCTCTGTTTTCCCCTTTTCCTTCTCCCCTTTTCCTACCCTGCCTACCTGACCTCCCTGTCCTTCCCTTCTCTCTTTCCTTCCCCGTCCCCCGCTCTCTGCTTCTCCCTATCACTCCCTCCTTTCTCCCCTCCCCCTCCCTGCTTCCCTCCCCCTCCTCTCTCCCCTTCCCCCTCTCTGCTCCCTCCCTCTTCCCCTCTCTACTTCTCTTCCCCTCTTCCCCCTCCCTGCCTCCCCTTCCTTATTTACCCCTTCTCATTATCCCTCTCTCCCTTTATCCTCCTCTTTCCTCCAACCCTTGCCCCCCCCCCCCTCCCGCTTCTTCCTCTCTCGTGCATCCAGTAAAAAATCTCCACTCGTTTTTTTCCTCCTCGACTCGCCTCCTTGGTCCCTTCCAGAAACGAGTCTCCACTATTAAAAAAACGGCATAGAATTTAAGTTCAGCTTCGTTAATCAACAACTCTTTCCTCTTTTCCTCCTCCCCTTTCCCCTTCCCACTTTCCATTCTCCCTCTCCATCCATCTCCTTCCTCCTCCTCTCCCTTCTTCCTTCCCCCTTTCTCCTCCGCTTCCCCTCTCCTCCCACCCCTTCTTCCTCCTCTTCCTTCTTCCTAAATACCTCTTTCCTTCTTCCTCCTCCACTCCCTTCCCCTCTCCCGGGCCCCTTACCTTTTCTCTCCTCCTCCTTCCCCCTCCCCCTTCCCCCTCCCCTTCCTCCTTCCTCTCCTCCTTCCCCCTTCCCCTCCTTCTCCCCCCTCCCCCCTCCCCCTCCTACAGGACTCCCCCAAAACCCACCCCTTCCTTTCCGTTCCCCCTTCCAACTCCCTCCCCTTCGCCCTTACCCTCCCCCTCCTCTTCCTTCGCCTACTACTCCCCTCCTTCCCTCCCTTCCTTCCTCCTTCCTCGCCCCCTGCCGGGAGCGAGTGAGGGGGGGGGGGGGGCGAGCGGAGAGTCCTGCGTTACGAGGTCCTTTTTGCGTCCCCGGATCGCAAGGATACCTGGCGTGGCTTTTTCCCCGAGCCGTAACTGTTCCAATTATGGTCTGTTATGTTGGTCAAGGCGACGATAACGACGGGAGGGCCGCCGAAGGGCCTCGCGCCTCCGAGGGCGCCTCGGGCCCGTTAGGTGTGCTGCTGTTAGTTTCATCAGTATTATTATCACTATTTTGGTTTTATTATCATTACTGTTGTTATTATTTTTATCATTTTTATTATTATCATTATTATTACTATTATTATTATTATTATTATTATTATTATTATTATTATCATTATCAAGAGTTTTATCATTATTATCGTTATCATCATTATCATTACTATTTGAGGTTAATATTAGTAAATGTATTAGTATTATCATTATTATCATTATTATTGTCACTATATCACTATTCTAATCATTATTATTGTTAATGTTGCTGTTGCTATGTTGTCTTTATTATTATCGCCTTTATCAGTATTATTATCTTTCATATCAGATTACCATCAGTGTCAAGTATTACAGTGAATTGCGTTGTTATTATCATTATTTTTGTTATTATTATTAGTTTAACCATGATCACAATTGTCATGTTTGTTTTCCAGTATAATAATCAATCATGATTATATGACCATTAATATCATTGCAATTGGCGTCTCCCTTTGCCTGCCATTATTGCATCGGTGATTAAGGCCATTATCTATTGACTTGGCCACCGACGTCCTAATCCCAGCTATAATTATTATAATTATCCCATTCTTCAGTCGCAGTACTTTTAATTCATTTGTTACCCTTGTCTCTCGGTTCAACTTCGTGATTAATTATCCACATTGGTTTCAAAACAACTATGTATCGTATTCCCTAATGCAATTGCATA
>NC_061848.1:1139779-1142279 GCF_019202785.1 Penaeus chinensis
TATATATTATATATTTATATATATTATATATATATGTATGTATATATATATACACACACATATGTATATATACAAAATATATATATATATATATATATATTTTGTGTGTGGTGTGTGTGATGTGTGTGTGTGTGGTGTGTGTTTTGTGTGTGGTGTGTGTGTGTGTGTGTGTTAGATATGTATATATATTATTTTATATATTTTATATATATATATATATATATACTTACATGTGTGTGTGTGTGTTGTGTGTGTGTGTGTGTATATACACACACACAACATATACATATTTATATGTATTGTTTATATATGAATCGCATTCATGTTGACAAATGTAGGAGAGGTTGAATGAGAATGAATATCTTCACAATACAAGAGATGTATTTGACAGTTTCGATTCTATCTTTGTCAGAAATACATAGAATCGAAACCCGGGCAAATACATCTCTTGTATTTTGAAGATATTTATTTCATTCATACCCTTTTTTAACATTTGTGAACATGGGAAGCGGGTTTATATATATATATATATATATATATTATATGTGTGTGGTGTGTGTGTGTGTTTTGTGTGTGTGCTCTCTCACAAAACACACATGTTATGTTATGTTTATATATATTTATGAATATTTATTTATTTGTAATATATATATTACATGTATTTTATATCATATATAATACATATATGCACACACACACACCACCACACACAAAACACACACACACACACACCACACACAGATTTTTATACATATATAAAGTTATATAAAATATAAATATACGTATCCATAAAGAATCCGAATCTGCAGTTGCACTGCATTCCTTTGCGACCAAATAAAGGTTTTCAAAAAAGCGAATACATTTACCATCTATTTATCATGTAAAAATAGACATCCTCGCAGGCCCACGATGCGCCTCCTGCCCCGACCAAAGTCCGCAAATAAGGTTTTAAAAACGGACTGAGTCTTGAAGCGAAGACATCTCTTAGGAACTATGACGTCGCCGCGGTGGGGCGTGTGACGTCACGGCTCGGGAATGAGGGGAAGCGCGCGCGGAAGGACGGCGCCGTGGAGAAACGGGAGGCTATACCCGCGTTTTTTTTTTAGCCCTTGCCAGGAAAGTTGGGATGGATTTTCCTGGATTTCTTGTTATTGTTACGAATTACTGAGTCATTTTTGCGTTTTTGTTTGTTTTTTTTTTGTCTCATGTTTCTTTTTTTATTGTTATTGGAGGAGCGCGGGTATGAATTTTGTCCCGCCGTGCTTGGGCCGAGAGCAAACAGGGTTAGGTTGAAAAACATAAATAAAGCAACGACATCACTGAGATGTTTGTAGGTGCATGATTTGCTTGACGTTTCCTTTGGAAAGGAAAAAAAAATGTGCCAGCTCACACCGTAAATCACATCCGACATAACAAAATACCACAAATAATTGCAAAATCAATTAGATCGTATACCTCCCTACGAGAGACAAGGTAACGAGACAAAATTGCCCTAATTTCATTCACAATATTTTCTCTCTCAAAAAAAAAAAGAAAAAAAAAAAACCCCAATGATTTACACCACGTAAAAAAAAGTAGAAAAGATGAAGCTTAAAGAAAATCGACAAATCACCCTGACTTTAGCCCTCAAGGCAGCCGGCTCGGGTTTCCCACGTAAGCGGCGGTTGCCCCCCCCCCCCCCGCTCCCCGGCGCCGCAGCTGAGTGGCACGTTTCGGCCCAAACATGGCCACAGTGCCCCCCGCCCGGGATTTAAGGGCCGTGTGATTCATACGGAGGATTCCAGAACCGCCCAGCATGAAGCGGCGCTGGCGAGGGCGGAGGGAGGAAGAAGGAGGGGAGGAGGAGGAGGAGGAGGAGGACGACGACGACTACGACGACGATGACGATGACGACGACGATGACAATGACGATGACGACGACGATGACGATGACATGACGATGCGATGCGTGACGATGACGAGGGCCCGATGACGATGACGATGGCGATGGACGGATGCGGGGGGGGATGAACGCGACGCGAGGAGGAGATGAAAAAAAAGGAAAAGAAAAAGAAGTAGAACAAAGCTGCAAAACAAGAAGGAAAAGACAAAATAAAAAGATGAAGAGCAGACAGAAGGAGGGAGGAGGAGGCGGCAACCCCCACGTCGTCCATTTCCTGGAGGACGGCTGCAGCCGAAGGGTTACCGGGTGGGGGACTCGAGGCGGCGCGGCGCTGTGCCCCGGGCCTCCGCTCGAGTCCTCCGCTCGGTCCTCCGCTCGAGTCCTCCCCTCGAGTCCTCGCTCGAGTCCTCCGCTCGGTCCTCTGCTCGAGTCCTCCGCTCGAGTCCTCTGCTCGAGTCCTCCGCTCGAGTCCTCCCCTCGAGTCCTCTGCTCGAGTCCTCCGCTCGAGTCCCCCGCTCGAGTCCTCTGCTCGAGTCCTCCGCTCGAGTCCTTGCTTGTGCTCAGGCGATGCGATGGAAGGGCGAACAAGATGAAGAAAAAAGAGGAAGATTTAAAAAA
>NC_061848.1:1162279-1169779 GCF_019202785.1 Penaeus chinensis
TTCTGTGTTGCATTTACTTGAACTTATAGCTCTTAAAACGAAAGAGAGAAAAAGTGAAAAAAAGAGCAATTAAAATTCAACTCCTGTATTATTGCTTGTCCCCTTTTAGGTCATAAAAATAATAAAAAAGAGAAAAGTTTAAATTTTTAAAATAAGATACTTAGTTTATTGTATTCATTGCAACATATGTAGAAAGGGTGTGAATGAGAATGAATATCTTTACTCTAGAGGAGATTTATTTAACTGGTGTCAAGTATATCTTCATCAGAAATACATCTCTTGAATTGTGAAGATAATTATTCTCATTCATACCTTTCTCACAAGATGCTTCATATTTCTCAAAGATTTAGGGATATGATTTATTTAAAAAAAGAAACAAGTAAGTACAAATAGGTGAAATGTACTTATAAAAATACAGTCAAATAGGCAAGCATACAAGTAACTAGGTAAGAATCAGTATTTGAAAAGGCAGATGGCAGGAAGATAGGAAGGAGACACATGAAAGTTATTAACAAATTTGCATTGTAATCTTAAGAAATGTGTTATAAACTAGATCATATGGTATTGAAGGAAAATGAGACTCCTTATCTGGCAGGAACACAATATTTGAGATAGACATTCTCATATTTGATGTATGTTTTCTTATTGGAACTAGGGATTATAGAGATTTCATTCATGGACATATGAGGAGATTGGCAGGTAGACAGACCACGTAGGGGGTAGAGGAATAATTCATATAGATAGATGTACACATAGATAGATATAGATACAGATAATGTTCAGGTAATGCTGTTGAAAGGAAAGAAAATATAATATACAGACAGAAATATTGAACAGTGCTTAGAATTATACCACCTGACTGGAAATCACCTTGCAGAGATATATGACCCGGAAACTCGTATCTTTGTGGGAGTCTCTTGCGGAGAAGGACTACCAGCTCAAAGGACCATCTGTGTTTACTGTGAAGGACGACAGGCTTCTCCAGGGGAAACTTGCCAAGAAGATCAATAACTCGAGTCAGAGCCATTTGATAGAGAAAATTAATGCACATGTGGGGGACACTGTTGTCCTTGCAGTTGGAAGAATGTCATCTGTGGTGAGTGAATAAGTGGAGTGTAGCAAGATCAGTTGTTTCTCATATATTGGTCAATAGCCATGGGTTGTAGTATTCCTTATGGGATACTTTGCTCATAGTAAGTTTTATTATTTATTAGAAAGTCTTAAACCCATAGTGAGGTCTTCCAACACAGTAGGGAAAACTTTGCATTTGTTTTTTGTAGGGATTGTTTTTCTTTTCCAAATTTTACAACTATACATAAGGCTAACCTCTTCTTTCTAGCTACCTCTACTGGGGAAACTACGCCTGTTATCAGCAAACATTTTAGAGGAGGAAGGTGTTATGGTGAGAGATCCATCTGATTTCAAGTTCCTCTGGGTGGTTGACTTTCCCCTCTTTGAGATGGATGAAGACAGCAGAAAACTAGTCTCAGTCCACCATCCCTTCACACTGCCCAAAGATGAGGATATTCATTACCTTCATACAGACCCAGTAAAGGTCTGTTGAGAAAAATTTTCCTCAATGTTTGGCAATTTGCAGATGGATGAGAAAGGAAAATCTCACAGAAACTGAGAAATATGTTGAAATACTTAGGACCATTTAGTAAGAATAAAATAATGGATTGCTTTCCTCTCTTGACAGGCAAGGTCCCAGCACTACGACCTTGTGTTGAATGGTTGCGAGGTTGGTGGTGGGTCAATGAGAATCTATGAACCATCAATGCAACAACACGTCTTAGAGAACATCTTGGGGATAGATGCTTCTAGTCTCGGCTTCTTTAATGAAGCTTTGCAATCAGGAGCTCCTCCTCATGGAGGCATTGCCCTTGGTAAGATGATACTCGAAAGACAGGAGTTTAGTGTCAGAGCAGAAAGTTTCTTAGCATTAAAAATGGATTTTATGGATTTTAGAATTTAAGTTCAATTTTGGCATTATAGACTTTGGTATAAAGCTTCAAAGGCATGCATTTTCAAAGCATTCAAAACAGGTATAAAGTATGGACTACAATTGCCGGAATTCAGCTAAGAATTCACAGTTTACAGTACTGAAAAGAAAACTGGTAACAGATATTAATACAAGGACTGGAATTCAACTAGAACTCTGTAATTTAATATTAGAAGGAATTCCTATTAAAAGTCAATAATTGTTTATTATAAGTATTACTAGCATTCAGTGAATTGAAGTATTTGTGACCTGTCTCATTTCTGTCCGCAGGCTTCGACCGACTCATTGCCGAGATGTGTGGAGCCAAGAGCATACGAGATGTGATAGCCTTCCCAAAGAGCATTGAAGGAAGGTGCTACATGTCAGGTGCTCCAGGAAATGTGACGGCCCAGGAAATGGACCTCTATCACATTAGGGTGAAGGAAAAGGATGATGAGAAATCCTGATGACGGGAATCTTTCAAGACTAGTTTTTTTTTTTAAGCATTTTCAGAGATTTTCTATTCAGTCAATTTTGGAGATTTGGATTTTATACTTAATTTGTCTCAAGGTAAGATATTGTTTACATATAACTTATCTGAAGTCACATAGGTCCTGTTTTTATTATTTTATTAAATCATTCAAATTACTAATAACGATAATCTGTCCTATAGACCTTTTATCCATTTATTTATTTATTAAAATGTAGTTCATCATAATGTAATTTTCTATATTTTCCTCTTATGTGATTTGTACTGAAAATGGTTAAATGGCTTTATACTGTTGATTATTTTGTAAATAAAGTATACAGTTATTTTTCATGTGTATCTGTTTTTTTTCTAAATTTAGTGTACGCTTCCCATTTCATTTTTATTTATTAATTTATGAAGTAATTGAGGTCTCTCTTATTGAAAATTGTCAGTACAAATATTTCACTTTGTTGCAAATGTGATGGTTTAATTGAAATTAATTCTCCAATATCATCAGTTGTGAAGTTATGCTTTATGTGCAGACTACTGTCTAATGTAAGTGAGGCACCTTTTGCTGTGGACATCATGATGTCATTCCTTCAAAGTTGGAATGGCATAAAATACAGTTCTGGTTATATTTACTGTATTTTAATATATAAATTTATAAAAATAAGTAAAACAAAATTCAGACATGAAATATAGCTATGCAGATATCACAATTTATCTTACAATTACTTAGTGATGTTATTCAGTGGAATTTTCCTTTGAAGTCCACAGAATGCAAGTATGGATATCATATTTTATATAAAACATTCATAATGCTTCTCTTTTTGATGAATTTGTGTCAGCAATGTCTTGAGAAAACCAGCCCACTTTTGTAAAAGTTACCCCAACAAACAGTAACTTTTACAAAAGTGGGCTGGTTTTCTCAAGACATTGCTGACACAAATTCATCAAAAAGAGAAGCATTATGAATGTTTTACATAAAATATGATTAATATTTAGGAAAAATTTGTATTTGAACTCCATAAGAAGACTATACACTCAATACAAGGAAGACTGCTGATCCACATTAAATACTACAATAATATACACCATTCATTTTTTTTAAACTATGGAAACATCAACATTTAGAAACATAAAAAAAAATACGAACAATATTAAGACAATTGAATTAATGCATCACAAAAAAACTGAACTATTATTTTCATATTAAAAATTAAAACATTATAAATAATGACTGTACAAACTCTCTAAATATATGACAACTGTACAAGTACCCTCTTTTTTCAGAAAAAAAACATGGTCAGTTTAATGTAGCAGGTACCAGTAGAAAGTTTCTCTAACAGCTTTATCAATATTATATACTGCCATAAAATGCAATTTAGAGCTGGTGGTATATCAAATCACGATCTATGGAAGAAGTTTTAAAGACAATCATAAATACCTTGTCAGCTATCCATCTAACAAAATATGATCCAGTGGAAGTACACAGATACAAGGAACATTGGTGAGGTTACTGGTTACTGGAAAGTTACAGGATTTCCTTATTAAGGTCCATATACTGGTTGTTGAGGTCTGTATAGTGGTTGCTGACTTCTATAAACCGGTTGCTGGGTCCCATATACTGACTATAGCTCTTTAGGCTGCTGGGCTCCGGACTCTGGTTGTTGTGTTCCATATACTGGCTGTTGGGGTCTATACAGTGGCTGTTGGGGTCCATTCACTGGCTGTTGGGGTCTAAACACTGGCTGTTGGGGTCCATATACTGGCTGTTGGGGTCTATACAGTGGCTGTTGGGGTCCATTCACTGGCAGTTGGGGTCTATACAGTGGCTGTCGGGGTCCATTCACTGGCGGTTGGGGTCCATACAGTGGCTGTTGGGGTCCATACAGTGGCTGTTGGGGTCCATTCACTGGCGGTTGGGGTCTATACAGTGGCTGTTGGGGTCCATTCACTGGCTGTTGGGGTCTATACACTGGCTGTTGGGGTCCATTCACTGGGTGTTGGGATCCATACACTGGCTGTTGGGGTCTATACAATGGCTGTTGGGGTCCATTCACTGACTGTTGAGGTCCATATACTGGCTGTTGGGGTCTATATACTGGCTGTTGGGGTCTATACAATGGCTGTTGGGGTCCATATACTGGCTGTTGGGATCCATACACTGGCTGTTGGGGTCTATACAATGGCTGTTGGGGTCCATATACTGGCTGTTGGGATCCATACACTGGCTGTTGGGGTCTATACAATGGCTGTTGGGGTCCATATACTGGCTGTTGGGATCCATACACTGGCTGTTGGGGTCTATACATTGGCTGTTGGGGTCCATATACTGGCTGTTGGGATCCATACACTGGCTGTTGGGGTCTATACAATGGCTGTTGGGGTCCATTCACTGGCTGTTGGGGTCCATTCACTGGCTGTTGGGGTCCATTCACTGGCTGTTGGGGTCCATTCACTGGCTGTTGGGGTCTATACACTGGTCCATATACTGCTTGTTGGGGTTTATACATTGGTTGCTGCGGTACAATCACTGGTTGTAGGGGTCTGCATACTGATTGTTGGGAACCAGTCACTGGTTGTGCAACAGACCCTGGTTGTTGGGTTTCAGACCCTGGTTGTTGGGTTTCAGACCCTGGTTGTTGGGTTTCAGACCCTGGTTGTTGGGTTTCAGACCCTGGTTGTTGGGTTTCAGACCCTGGTTGTTGGGTTTCAGATCCTGGTTGTTGGGTTTCAGATCCTGGTTGTTGGGTTTCAGATCCTGGTTGTTGGGTTTCAGACCCTGGTTGTTGGGTTTCAGATCCTGGTTGTTGGGTTTCAGACCCTGGTTGTTGGGTTTCAGACCCTGGTTGTTGGGTTTCAGACCCTGGTTGTTGGGTTTCAGACCCTGGTTGTTGGGTTTCAGACCCTGGTTGTTGGGTTTCAGACCCTGGTTGTTGGGTTTCAGACCCTGGTTGTTGGGTTTCAGATCCTGGTTGTTGGGTTTCAGATCCTGGTTGTCGGGTTTCAGACCCTGGTTGTCGGGTTTCAGACCCTGGTTGTTGGGTTTCAGTCCCTGGTTGTTGGGTTTCAGACCCTGGTTGTTGGGTTTCAGATCCTGGTTGTTGGGTTTCAGACCCTGGTTGTTGGGTTTCAGACCCTGGTTGTTGGGTTTCAGTCCCTGGTTGTTGGGTTTCAGACCCTGGTTGTTGGGTTTCAGACCCTGGTTGTTGGGTTTCAGACCCTGGTTGTTGGGTTTCAGACCCTAGTTGTTGGGTTTCAGACCCTGGTTGTTGGGTTTCAGACCCTGGTTGTTGGGTTTCAGACCCTGGTTGTTGGGTTTCAGACCCTGGTTGTTGGGTTTCAGACCCTGGTTGTTGGGTTTCAGATCCTGGTTGTTGGGTTTCAGATCCTGGTTGTTGGGTTTCAGACCCTGGTTGTTGGGTTTCAGTCCCTGGTTGTTGGGTTTCAGACCCTGGTTGTTGGGTTTCAGACCCTGGTTGTTGGGTTTCAGATCCTGGTTGTTGGGTTTCAGACCCTGGTTGTTGGGTTTCAGACCCTGGTTGTTGGGTTTCAGTCCCTGGTTGTTGGGTTTCAGATCCATATAGTGGTTGCTGAGTTACATAATCCGGTTGTTGGCCTCCATAAACTGGATGTTGGGCCCCATATACCGGTTGGTGAGTTCCATAAACTGGATACTGTGTACCATATTCTGGTTGCTGAGTATACACTGGCTGGTCGCCTCCATAAACTGGGTATTGCACAACAGGATCCTGTTCTTTAGCTGATACTTTCTTTTTATCTGTACGAAAAATAAAAGTGATTACTTAAGAATGTATTACTTACTTAAGAATGGAGAGTAAAGCTTCAATAGGTAAGAGGAAATGAATTCAGTGTTCAGTAAAATAATTGAATAAATAAACTGCATCTTGGGAGAACACTTGTATAAATACTTAACAAATCAAATATTTATTTTTTATTTTCCTTATACTCTTTATTCAAATATTCTATCACACTGAAGTATTATGCCTTAAACGGAACTATTGTTTCCTACTAACATGAAATCCTTTTGCGTAATATCGGCAGCCAACTGTAACAAACCACCAGATAAGAAGACTTAGAGGAATCCAATTCCAAACGTCTGATTCTCTCAAAATAACAGGGAAGACCCACCTACCAGTCTCATTCGGCTCTTGTTTCCCAGCAGCGCCATCAGATTCATTGGGGACGACACAGATCTGCTGCACTGGCGCGGTCTGGGAGGCGTTATTTGATGCTGCCCCTGCTGCTGCTGCTGCTGCTGCTGCTACTTCCTCATCCCAGTCACCGCAAATTCGACAGCAGAACACCCTACTGCTGTAACTCCTGACTTAGGTATAAGGTTAAAAAAAAAAAAAAAAAGTATAGCATAAGGAAAATACTTTGTAAATAATAAATATATTTTTTATAATTATAGTGAAAATATATTTTTGATATTAAGAGAGAAAGAGAGAGAGAGAGAGAGAGAGAGAGAGAGAGAGAGAGAGAGAGAGAGAGAGAGAGAGAGAGAGAGAGAGAGAGAGAGAGAGAGAGAGAGACAGAGAGAGAGAGAGACAGAGAGAGAGAGAGAGAGAGAGACAGAGAGAGAGAGAGAGAGAGAGACAGAGAGACAGAGAGAGAGAGACAGAGAGACAGAGAGAGAGAGACAGAGAGACAGAGAGAGAGAGACAGAGAGAGAGAGACAGAGAGACAGAGAGAGAGAGACAGAGAGAGAGAGACAGAGAGAGAGAGAGAGACAGAGAGAGAGAGAGAGTCAAAGTCAAAGTCAAAACATTTTATTCCATTAAATTACAATGGTTATTCTTTACATAAATATATATATATTTACATTTGAATATTTAAGAAGTGTTCTTTTAATTTCATTTTAAAATTACAGAAGTTGTTAATGCCTCTTAAATTATCTGGTAGCATGTTCCATAACTTGGGTCCACGTATTTCCATTTGTCGTGCCCCTGTATTGGTATTCGATCTCTTGACAAAAAGGGAATTTACTTGGCGTGTCTGGACACCTGATGTGTTCCCTACGGTT
>NC_061848.1:1177279-1205614 GCF_019202785.1 Penaeus chinensis
TAGTATAGCATTGTTTGGGTACAAAATATAACTTTGAAATACTGCAATATCACTTGGCAGGGTAAGATCTCTTGAAAAATCCCCCTTTGAAATGAGGTTTCACTTCTTCCTTCACTTCCATTTAACAGTACTGTAATGTTTACTACAATTTCGGTAAATGTTAAGTTTCATCCAGCCTCCGACTTTCGAAACCACTTTTTTTGGAGTGTAATCTCCCCTCGTAGTTTAACGCTGTTATGCTGTTGCTTTCCGTCGCATTTGACTCGTTGATGAGTAGCGGAACTTGTATTCCCCGACGGCAATGTTGATCAAATGTGTAAGATTCGGCTTCGCACTGTATTAAGGGGGGGTAATTAGCATGATTTACACACAGAAAAACAAGAAAAACACTAAATTAACTTAAAATCGGGTTTGCTGAAACTCTACGGGGACAGTGGCCATGTTTCACCTATGCAATTACGGTATACAATTCGGCGGTTAAATCCAGGATTATTTTTTGCCTGATTGACGGACAATACAAATGAATCAAACCATGTTTGGGCACAATCAACTTTTTAATATGAAAATGCGTTTCGAAAGTTTCCAGATGACCGTTTCAAATTCATACACAAACTTCATTAATAGTTCCTCAAATAACAACGGTATTTTGATTGACTGCGATAATAAATACAAAGCAAAGAAACAAAAAAAAGCGCTACTGACAGTTACGTGTCGCGGACGGAGACCGTGCCGCAACGGCACACGCAGTCTCCGTGAATTTTATTCTCAAACAAAAAACTTACACATTTTTGTAACACACCTTGCAAACTTTAGTGATGATTGTCGTCAAATATGGTAACCGTTCAATACTTATACTTGTCTTAAAATGTAAGATGGAACTTATTGACCTTTGCCTGAGCCGAAAATACTTCGGAGGCCGTGGCGAGGCTTCAGGCCGCGCAGCCAAGCCTTATTGCTCGTCCCGCGGAATTATGAAAGCTTTAGCCTGATTTCGTCGCGCGCGGCCACGACACCCACTGCGGTCGGTTGCAATAGCCAAATCGGAAATAATTTGTATTAATAATGCATGTATTATTATCCTATTAAAAGTATGCATTTTTATTACATTAATTGGCTTATTACTTGAAATGTACTTCGTGCAATAACTATGTAGATTTCGCCGGTTCTCGTTAAACGTTACTTAAATTTTACTAACCTTATATCGTCCCGTCTCCGTTATTAAGTTTTACAATAACACGTCCTCGGCGTAGCAATATTTCCAGTTATACGTGTATTTCGCAATTTGTAAACATTTCTGCCGGCTACTATATTTTTTTTTCACACGTACACTTCCTTGACCACCGGACAGATACACACTAAAGGTTTTCCATGGGCGAGGGCAGGGCTTTCCGAAAAAACTGTTTTTGATAATGATAATGATAATGATAATGATAATGATAATGATAATGATAATGATAATGATAATGATAATGATAATGATAATGATAATGATAATGATAATGATAATGATAATGATAATGATAATGATAATGATAATGATAATGATAATGATAATGATAATGATAATGATAATGATAATGATAATGATAATGATAATGATAATGATAATGATAATGATAATGATAATGATAATGATAATGATAATGATAATGATAATGATAATGATAATGATAATGATAATGATAATGATAATGATAATGATAATGATAATGATAATGATAATGATAATGATAATGATAATGATAATGATAATGATAATGATAATGATAATGATAATGATAATGATAATGATAATGATAATGATAATGATAATGATAATGATAATGATAATGATAATGATAATGATAATGATAATGATAATGATAATGATAATGATAATGATAATGATAATGATAATGATAATGATAATGATAATGATAATGATAATGATAATGATAATGATAATGATAATGATAATGATAATGATAATGATAATGATAATGATAATGATAATGATAATGATAATGATAATGATAATGATAATGATAATGATAATGATAATGATAATGATAATGATAATGATAATGATAATGATAATGATAATGATAATGATAATGATAATGATAATGATAATGATAATGATAATGATAATGATAATGATAATGATAATGATAATGATAATGATAATGATAATGATAATGATAATGATAATGATAATGATAATGATAATGATAATGATAATGATAATGATAATGATAATGATAATGATAATGATAATGATAATGATAATGATAATGATAATGATAATGATAATGATAATGATAATGATAATGATAATGATAATGATAATGATAATGATAATGATAATGATAATGATAATGATAATGATAATGATAATGATAATGATAATGATAATGATAATGATAATGATAATGATAATGATAATGATAATGATAATGATAATGATAATGATAATGATAATGATAATGATAATGATAATGATAATGATAATGATAATGATAATGATAATGATAATGATAATGATAATGATAATGATAATGATAATGATAATGATAATGATAATGATAATGATAATGATAATGATAATGATAATGATAATGATAATGATAATGATAATGATAATGATAATGATAATGATAATGATAATGATAATGATAATGATAATGATAATGATAATGATAATGATAATGATAATGATAATGATAATGATAATGATAATGATAATGATAATGATAATGATAATGATAATGATAATGATAATGATAATGATAATGATAATGATAATGATAATGATAATGATAATGATAATGATAATGATAATGATAATGATAATGATAATGATAATGATAATGATAATGATAATGATAATGATAATGATAATGATAATGATAATGATAATGATAATGATAATGATAATGATAATGATAATGATAATGATAATGATAATGATAATGATAATGATAATGATAATGATAATGATAATGATAATGATAATGATAATGATAATGATAATGATAATGATAATGATAATGATAATGATAATGATAATGATAATGATAATGATAATGATAATGATAATGATAATGATAATGATAATGATAATGATAATGATAATGATAATGATAATGATAATGATAATGATAATGATAATGATAATGATAATGATAATGATAATGATAATGATAATGATAATGATAATGATAATGATAATGATAATGATAATGATAATGATAATGATAATGATAATGATAATGATAATGATAATGATAATGATAATGATAATGATAATGATAATGATAATGATAATGATAATGATAATGATAATGATAATGATAATGATAATGATAATGATAATGATAATGATAATGATAATGATAATGATAATGATAATGATAATGATAATGATAATGATAATGATAATGATAATGATAATGATAATGATAATGATAATGATAATGATAATGATAATGATAATGATAATGATAATGATAATGATAATGATAATGATAATGATAATGATAATGATAATGATAATGATAATGATAATGATAATGATAATGATAATGATAATGATAATGATAATGATAATGATAATGATAATGATAATGATAATGATAATGATAATGATAATGATAATGATAATGATAATGATAATGATAATGATAATGATAATGATAATGATAATGATAATGATAATGATAATGATAATGATAATGATAATGATAATGATAATGATAATGATAATGATAATGATAATGATAATGATAATGATAATGATAATGATAATGATAATGATAATGATAATGATAATGATAATGATAATGATAATGATAATGATAATGATAATGATAATGATAATGATAATGATAATGATAATGATAATGATAATGATAATGATAATGATAATGATAATGATAATGATAATGATAATGATAATGATAATGATAATGATAATGATAATGATAATGATAATGATAATGATAATGATAATGATAATGATAATGATAATGATAATGATAATGATAATGATAATGATAATGATAATGATAATGATAATGATAATGATAATGATAATGATAATGATAATGATAATGATAATGATAATGATAATGATAATGATAATGATAATGATAATGATAATGATAATGATAATGATAATGATAATGATAATAACGGTAATAATAATAATAATAATAATAATAATAATAATAATAATAATAATAATGATAATAATGATAATGATAATGATAATGATAATGATAACTATAACCATAACAATAACAACAGTAATGACATTAACAACTGAAGCTCAGAAAACCGCTATCAGCATGGTCGAATTATATAATACTGCATTCAGCAAATCTCACTGTAGTATAAGACGCCCTGAGAGATATTTCCTCAATGCGTTATAACTCTAACCGTGCTTACATGAAGGTGCTGCGGAGTGCCAGGCGCTGCGCTCCGCTCGGCTCTGGAGTCCGAACCTTTCGCCAAACCTATGCTATTGGGACTCGACGAATAATTCTCATCACGTGAGAATAGACTATAGTATAGTATAGTCTAATCCTCTATAAGAGAAGAAAGGAAAACCATGCTCAGTGTACAGGTAAGAAGCTTTACAATTAAGTACTAGGAGGTGAGCTGAGGATTTATGTCTCGCCGAAATTAGGATGCCACAAGGAAGCGAGATTTCAGTGCAAATATTTGTGTAATATATATATATATATACTATATGTATATGTGTATGTAATTATACATATAAGTATATATGTATAATACACACACACACACACACACACACACACACACACACACACACACACACACACACACACACACACACACACACACATATATACACACACACACACACCTTGTGTGCAAGGAATGGCAAGGAACACGCACACACACACACACACATACGCGCGCGCGCGCGTATGTGTGTGTTTATGGAAAGTTTTATCCATGCTACTTTTTATACCCTGACACTACCTCGACAGAGGAGGATTGTCATTCTGTGTTTTATAATGATTTATTGTAGAATGATTTGACATTGAGAATGATAATTGCCGATTATGTTTCGTTTTTGGATGATCCGAGAATGATGAAACCCATGAGGTTCCTCCGTCAGTATATCAAATGTCATTTCATAGAAAAGGGGCGCCGCACTTCCAGCAGGGGGCGCCAGACCAGTTACAGAGTAGCAAGGGGGGGAGGGCAACTGCCCCAGATGCCCCCCCCCCCACACTAAATCAGACACTGGCTTCAGGATTGATTGAGGAATAGCAAACGTTCCTAGCAGATGTGGGATCGAGCTGTATGATATTTTCCAGATTAGATGCCCGAGCTATTTGTTGATAAACGGCTTGCATCTCTAGCAGAAGCACCAATGGTGAGTAGTCTACAGGACTCAGGACTCTCCATGTGAGGAGTCCGCTTTAGGGGGGGGGGGCAGTTGCCCCCCCTTGCTACTCTGTACCTGGTCTGGCGCCCCCTGCTGGAAGTGCGGCGCCCCTTTTCTATGAAATGACATTTGATATACTGACGGACGAACCTCACGGGCTTCATCGTTCTCGGATCATCCAAAAACGAAACATATAATCGGCAATTATCATTCTCACTGTCAAATCATTATAAAACAAATCATTATAAAACATAGAATGACAATCTTTCACTGTCGAGGTAGTGTCAGGGTATATAAAGTTGGTGGGCAGGCTCTCAACCGGAGAGGAGCGGAAGGCGCCTAGGGCTAAGCGAAGACCGCAGTGGTGGATTGTATCAAGATGGGCAAGGAGAGAAGTTGAGGCAGAGGAGTAGATATGGCATCCATAATCGAGAGTGGAGAAGATAAAGTTTTGCGATCTGAGCCCCAGGATATATGGGATAGGGTTTGTAAGATTCGGAGGCGGCGGCGAGCTTTATCTTAAATGTAAAAAATATGGTCTAGCTAGGACAATTTGGAGTCAAATTAACGCCAAGGAATTTGCCAGAGGAACGGGATTGGAGTGAATATGGTACCACCGTGTGGTATCATATGCTTTTTTCTAGTTCAAAGAATAGAGCTAATACAGATTCATGGCGTGCAAATGAAGATGTAATATATGTCTCGAAATGAGCAAGGGGATCAGCAGAGAGAAGATTTTGAGATTCAAGATACCACATTAAGCGAAAGTTAACCATTCGCTCTAGTAGTTTGCACAATCACGGGTTCACAAGGGGCATGGGCACAGCACACAGCATAGCCACGCTCTTAAGCACAATCAGCAAGGGCCCAGCTGTGGTGGTATTCCTTGACCTGGAGAAGGCTTTTGAACTGGCAAGTCCGCTTGCCATTCAGGAAAGCCTGATCCAGAAGGGAATCAGATGAAAGCTCTTGGCTTGGATAGGTGACTACTTCAGGAACAGGACTGCCAATGTCAAATTCCAGGGTCACCTATCGCAGCACATGCCGCTCGAAAATGGAACGCCACAGGGTGGGGCTCTCAGTCCAGCCTTATTCAACACTTTAATGTCCTGCATCCTCAACATAAACCTCCCAGTGGGGTGCCAGATCATCTCGTATGCAGACGATCTCGCTATCACCTCCACTGGACCACGCAGCCAGAATAAAGCCCAGCGTTGTCTGGACCTCGTGTCAGAGGAGTGTTGTAGGACAGGACTAAAGATCTCTGCTGCCAAATCCAAAGCCATGGCTCTGAGACAGAGAGTTCGAGGCACAAGACTGAAAATCCAGGGAGTGGAATTAGAATGGGTCAAGGACTACCTATACCTTGGGGTAAGGATAGACCGGACCCTCTCCTTCCATAAGGAGGTCCAGTACCTGGTTGACCGAACCAAAGCAAGACTGTCCGTCATGAGAGCAATGACTGGGAGACGCATAGGGGCCAGACACAAAGTACTAAGATCATTCTATGTACATGCTGTCCGGCCCATTGTGGACTATGCCTCAGTCGCTCTAATTGCTGCAAAGAAAAAGCACACAGACAAATTAGAAACAGTCCAAAATGAAGCTGCCAGGATCATTCTGGGTGCCCCGAGGTGGACGAAGGTCCTCAACCTCCTGATGGAGGCAAACCTTCTCCCCCTGGACTCACGAATCGATCTAACGGCAACACAATTCCTGTCAAAGGTCATCCAGGCTCCCAGGAACACAAGCCTAAGACAAAAATTAGTCAGATGCCTCGAACAAGACAACGAGCTCGTTGCAAACAACTCCTGGCTGTCTCATACAGCCAGGGTGTTGATACGCCATCAGCTCAAAGAACAGCTTCTTGCTAAGGGCATGGACTCCCTCCACCCCGACTTTGCCGAAGCCCCGCCGTGGGCACTGAGCCTGATAGAGTTCAACATAATGAGCCTGTCAATGAAAAAGAGCCTATACCCCATGCCTAGCCTAAAGGCAGAAGCCCACAGGGTCATTGCAGCCATCACTCCTCCGAGTAGTAGAACATACTACACGGATGGATCGGTCGATCCCTTGAGCCACACTGCAGGCGCCGGCTTTGCAGCTAGGGATGCCACGCGATCCATGAGGGTAACAGACAACGCCTCCTAGCTACAGGCAGAGGCAGTTGCAATCATGGGAGCCCTAGGCCACGCGTCCCTAAGGGAAGGACACGTGGTCATACACACAGACTCCAGGGCAGCCATTGACTGTCTTCAGCACAGCTCACCCACAGACAACATCTACCCACTGACCACGATTCTCACAATGGCACAGAGAATTCTTGCTCAGGGTAGAAGAATTATCCTCAACTGGGTCCCAAGCCACATCGGCATCAGAGGGAACGAGCTTGCTGACAGACTAGCCGTCGCTGGCAGGGGTATGCCCCCAAATCCCATGACGATAAAACCGAGCCGAAAATTACTTATGGAGAAGTGTACCTTGGTCGGTCGTACCTTCCTACGGCAGCTCCACAGAGAGGAAACGAGAACCTCCCCCTCGGCCAGCTGGTACTCAGACGCCACAGGCTATGAACCACTGGCACTCTCTGAAGTAAGCAACAGAGGTACCGAAGTCATTCTTCACAGAATGCGCCTAGGTTACCACTGTGCATGGCAGATTATCCCAACAATCGAACGCGATGAAAGGTGCTGCAAGCACTGCGGCGAGCCGAACGCCACACTAGTCCACTACCTAGAAAATTGTGACCATACACAATTCCTGAGACATGGACCGCCCACAACAGCCGCCGTGCTGGTAAAGAGGCTATGCGAAATGCTTACACCATGGCGGCAGGAGCGCTTGCTGGCAATCCCGCCGCCACGGTAAGCACCGAGTGTCAGACAACTCAATGAGATAGCCGTAAAAAGCTGACACAGGCCGGGCCTACTAGGGGGCCGGGGGCAGTAGAACTTCGCAAACCAAACCACCACCAGTTTGCACAAACAGGTAGTTAGAGCGATGGGGCGGAAATCTTGAGGGAGGGTACCCGATTTATTGGATTTCAAGAAGGGGAGGATAAGAGATTATCACCAATGAGAAGGGAAATTTCCTGACGACCATATGTGATTGAAATAATTAATAGGAAGGATAGGGAGGGAAAATGGGAAGGGGTCGGTAGTGAAAACTGTCGAGCCTTATGAGTGTTGCGGCACGACTTAAGGAAACACCCCAGTTCAGGGGAAAAAAAGGAAATTATAGAAGTGTGTGGGGCGATCTGAATTAAGAATAATAAGGTCAGTGGAGAGGAAGTGTTCTAGGGATTGGCCACGGGAATTGGTGACAGAATCGCCCCAAAGAGTGTGGCTGCAGTTAAAATCACCAACTATGAGGAAAAGTGACTGGAGTTGGGAAATTGGATTTTCAAAGGCAAAAATGGGGTGGGAAGGGAAGAAGTAAACTGAAATAACTGTGATCTAAAGGTGAAGAAAGATGCAAATGACTGTGCACTGGACAGTTGTTGGAAAGGGAGGTATGACATAATTTTTTTCTGATGGATAAGTATAGACGAGACATAAAGGGATTAATTGGGAATTGGTATAGGAGGATGTGTAAGAAAAGTCTCTTGGAGGCAGATAATGGATGGGTTATAGGAAGAAAGGATACAACGAAGGTCAGGTCTGTGAGAATGGAAACCGCGAATATTCCAATGTAAGACAGCTTTACTTTAGTTGATCTGAGTGATAACGGTTACAGTGTGTTGGAGAATTTGAAGGGGAAGGAGCTTGGGGATGAGATAAGGAATGAGAGGGGGAAGGTGGTGTTGTATCAGGAGGTGGAGGATCTGGGGAAGGGCATAGTTGTGACATAAGGGATTCATGTGTGTATCCAGGAGGGACTGGAAAAGATAGAGGGGATGGAGGGAGGGTTAACGTAGGTGGAGCTGGAGCGACATTACTGGAGTAGGGAGTAAGAGAAAAACCTCATTAACATACTTCCTGCCTGGCTTCACACAAAGTGAGAGTTGCTACCTCCGACTCTAACTTGTAGGTGGGCAGCCCCTATAAAATACATTATGGGGACCGCCACAGGTGGCACAGGTGCGTGACTGTGCAGAGCAGTTTGATTGGATATGACCAGGATGGGCACATGGAGGGAATCGGGCTGTGGAACAACAGTGTTTGGCAGGATGTCCCAAATGCCAAAAGGAGGTTGATATGGTTGGACAGGGAGGGATTCTCCACCAATGTAAACATTAAAGGGAAGGTCATGTCTGTGGAAAGTGATTTTGGCAATGTTGGTGGGAGTCTTACGATAACCTTCCGGAGGAATGGAGTAGCACTGTACTAATATCACATCATAGTCCGTGAACCTTTCATCCTTTCAGCAAGGCTCTCACACCTTAGGAAGTGGACTTTAGAAGGGGTTGGAGAAGGGACAGAAATGAAAAGCAGGAGGGGAAAGAGACCGTGCAAAATTAGTTGAGTCAAGGGCTGAGGCCCAAGGCAGGGGAGATCCCCAGCATTGGATCCCAGTCCTGGCCTCCTCAGCCCCCCCCATGACAACAATGGGCAAGGGATTGGGGGGGGGGGGGGAATGCAATAGAACAGAAATACTTTTTCATAATGGTAACACTTTATTTATAAACAATATCCATAAACATGGCATAATATACAGATGCATAAAAAACCTTAAACCCGAGTCTAAAGTTAAAATAAATATCGATAACTTTGTATCTTCCTTTGACAACACACACACACACACACACCACACACACACACACACCACACACACACACACACACACACACACCACACACACACACACACCACACACACACACACACACACACACACACACACACCACACACACACACACCACACACACACACACCACACACACACACACACACACACCACACACACACACACACACACACCACACACACACACACACACACACCACACACACACACACACACACACACACACCACACACACACACACACACACACACACCACACACACACACACACACACACACCACACACACACACACACACACACACACACACACACACACACACCACACACACACACACACACACACACACACACACACACACACACACACACACCACACACACACACACACACACACACACACACACACACACACACACCACACACACACACACACACACACACACACACACACACACACACCACACACACACACACACCACACACACACACACCACACACACACACACACACACACACCACACACACACACACACACACACACACACACACCACACACACACACACACCACACACACACACACACACACCACACACACACACACACACACACACACCACACACACACACACACACACACACACACACACACACACACACCACACACACACACACCACACACACACACACACACACACACACACCACACACACACACACCACACACACACACACACACACACACACACACACCACACACACACACACCACACACACACACACACACACACACACACCACACACACACACACACACACACACACACCACACACACACACACACACACACACACCACACACACACACACACACACACCACACACACACACACACCACACACACACACACACACACCACACACACACACACACCACACACACACACACACACACACACACACACACCACACACACACACACACACACACACACACACACACACACACACACACCACACACACACACACCACACACACACACACACACACCACACACACACACACACACACACACACACACACACCACACACACACACACACACCACACACACACACACACACACCACACACACACACACACACACCACACACACACACACGCCACACACATACACACACTCCACACACACACACACACACACACACACACACACACACACACACACACCACACACACACACACACACACACACCACACACACACACACACACACACACACACACCACACACACACACACACACACACACCACACACACACACACACACACACACCACACACACACACACACACACACACACACACACACACACACACACACACACACACACACACACACACCACACACACACACACACACACACACACACACCACACACACACACACCACACACACACACACACACACACACACACACACCACACACACACACACACCACACACACACACACACACCACACACACACACACACACACACACACACACACACACCACACACACACACACCACACACACACACACACACACACACACCACACACACACACACACACACCACACACACACACACACACACACACACACACACACACACACACACACACCACACACACACACACACACACACACACACACACACACACACACCACACACACACACACACACACACACACACCACACACACACACACCACACACACACACACACCACACACACACACACCACACACACACACACACACACCACACACACACACACACACACACCACACACACACACACACACACACACACACACACACACCACACACACACACACACACACACCACACACACACACACCACACACACACACACACACACACCACACACACACACACCACACACACACACACACACACACACACACACACACCACACACACACACACCACACACACACACACACCACACACACACACACCACACACACACACACACACACCACACACACACACACACACCACACACACACACACACACACACACACACACACACACACACACACACACACACACCACACACACACACACACACACCACACACACACACACACACACACACACACACACACACCACACACACACACACACCACACACACACACACACACACACACACACACACACACACAGAAAAACACATCTGAAGAAAAATGGAAAAAAAAAAAAAAAAAAAAAAAATACATATGAAATATTTGTAAAAAAGATACTATAAAACTAATCACTAAAAGGAAATTGAAGCAAAGTGAAATAAAACTAGGACGGATTTAGTTTCTCCTGCTTTCTTATGAAAGAAAAATCTCAGATATGATAGCACCTTGGTTTATCTTATCAATTACTCTTCCCCTCACAAATTAAATCTTATAATACGTATGTATAGGACAGAAGGTAGTATTAATCTGCTAATAATATGATTTCTTATTTCTGCTTTTTACAGTCTTTACAATATATTTACAAACTTCATAGAAACACCACATTTTTTTCAAGAAGTAATTTTATGTGCTCTACTACATAACAAAATCAAAAGCAATTTTGAACACCATACAGTATACATCCTGTAATTGCTTTGCAAGTGGCACAAGAACTGTCTACAATTCAGCAAAAATAATGAGGAAAAATAGAGATGAAATTTTTACATTAAATCTATTTTGATAAAGTTAACACCAAACATACACTGACATACAAGATGACAAGTATATATATACACATACATACATAAGTACATATATAACACTGTATACATATAATACTGTATACATATATATGACTGAAGTCTGATAACAAACCATAAAGTTTGGAATAGTTAAGATAAATTACTATAAAAATATAGTTTTCTGTACACACTCCCACGGAGATTCCTTCTGATAAACGCATCTTCAAGGTCTGTTTTTTGCCAGAGTCACGTCATTTCCATACTTTGTACAGGCTGCAAGGGAATGCAACCCATACACCTCCTGTCACATGCTCGACTCGGCTATTCCTTCGTCATCTGTGTAAAGAGATGCAAAGTTTAACAAATACAATACATAAAGAATGTGCAAGACTTATCTGATAAACCAGTTGAATTAGAGTAAGGTGTCTCTTCAAACTCAAACTCCTAGTATGTAAGATGATGAAACAGTAAATCAAAGGAATTATGATTAATAGTAGACTTTAAAAGGGTATAAACAGAATTAGCCTGAGAGTCTAACTGTAGGAACCATCTGCTATTCAACAACAGGGTTTGTCGTTAATCAATCCTGAAGGACATTTCAACAATTCATGCACTCATTATATCATATCTAACATGTATACATATTTATGAAACTACATTTCTCGACTATTAAAAAAATGGTAATTAGAGTGAAGGACAAAAAATAGAAATACAAAAAAATTAAAACAAAAATTAAAGATTAAAAGGGGTTGTTAATCCTATGAGCTCTTTATGTAAAACTGTTAACACTACAAAAACATACATGGATACATTTTGGAAATATATCTACTTCAGCAACACTTAATCCTATTGGATACAACATCTTCTGCAAAGCTATTTCTTTATTTTTGCTAATAAATTCTGTGAGCATCAACTGCATATTATAAATTTAGAGAAGGTGTTACAAATATAGAAAAAATCCTTTGCTACTTCTGCTTCTAGTTTTTTTCATCTCTATTTTACATGTAAGTTTAGGACTATGCTAGTTACTGCTTTATTTAACTTTACAAATCTGTTTACTTACAGTATGCATTTACAAATCTCCAACATGAAAAAAAAACACCATACTGAACTTGATCTTTCAATCACTCTCCCTCACACACACACATGCATATGCACATGCACACATATATAGAAACAGACACGCACACACAAATGTGCATGCATGCATGGACACACATACACACACAGTCACAAATTCTCTCACACAGACAAAATCTCTCTCTCTCTCTCTCTCTCTCTCTCTCTCTCTCTCTCTCTCTCTCTCTCTCTCTCTCTCTCTCTCTCTCTCTCTCTCTCTCTCTCTCTCTCTCTCTCTCTTTTCCAAGAGATGATTCAGTGAATACTCATACTCTGAGCAGCATCCCATGCTCAGCAAGACCTTTTCAACTGAGTGACACATTGGTTTTATGCACTCATTGAATTATGGTTATTACAATAGCAAGTATTTCCTATGTTATTCTGTTTTTCCTTTAGTACCAGCTATAAAATGGCTCTCTCAAGGGCAGCTAATAAAGCAGTGCATAAATTTATTACAGCAAGGATCCTTAGATACCAAAACAACTTCCTATTGCAAGTGTCCTTTGGATGTTGAAAGTGCATTCCTCCATTCTTCTGGAATTTTGTGAGAATACAATATCTGCACAAATGAATTAAATTTCATTCCTTATTCCCTTATATTTCAAAACGGATGAAAGAATGGCTGTAAGTTATGCAGCTACAAATACATTAAAAAAAAAATTCAGAATGAAGATTCATATTGGAAAATCTAATACAGACAGCACACAATATAACCAGAGTAAAGTATCTGTATATGTTGGATCATTAAACAAATACAGCAAATTGGTGTCTACATTCAAGTGTGTCTTTGTGTATGCTGTATTGTCTACGTGGAAGGAGTGGCAATTGTAAAAAAAAATATTGTTAAACTTTAAACTCTATGTCAATACATAATGCTTGCCGATCTTCAGTATAATAGCATTTACAAAGTATAAGGGGAAAAAAAACCCTGCAATTTCAACATAGCCTTGCATGGTGATATTTCTTATGCATTTAAAAATATTTTGTGGGGTAAGTCTTTATAGCTGAGTCTATTTAAATATTTTACAAGGCCCTTATTCTGCAAAACAAATTCTGCATCTAGGGACTAATTCAAGGTACAAGCACATGACCTAACAGAGCTATTAGTTGACTACAAAGGTTCACAACAAGCATTAATTATCAGAACTATGTGGTCAACATATGCATGCAAATATCCATCTATTACCAAAGTGAACACAAAGTTCTAAGAGACAGCTGCCCAATAACCATAGAAATCAGTGGCTGAGGCAAAGGCAATCATCTTTGCTTCGGTGAAATTCCTGATACCAATATCCCATTCAGTCCTAGACCAGTAAGAGAATTCCATTAACAAAAAAAAAATACTATTGAACTTTTAATTACTATTATCATATGCACTGATGAACTTGTACTAAATCTAATGCTTAACATCAATGTTATGTGAGCTTACAAATTCTGTTAATAGTAATAGTCAAAATTAAAAACAATGTGATAGACACGTATGCATCCACATATATCAAACAACTTTGAACACTTCTGGAATGTGAATCTTACCTTCGTAACCCTGATTATCATGAATTTCAGATAAGGGATGTTCGTTTTCTGTTCCTTCCAAGACAGAGAGAAGGCACTGGTGAATACATATATACTGCCGCTCAGTTTGTACCATGGAAACTCTTTGTCGTCTCATCTCATAAACTATACCATATATGTCCACATAGTCATTTGTTCTTCTGCTGAACAGTATCCTGTCCAAAGCAATGAAAGTTCCTGATCGCCCAACACCAGCACTGAAATGGAAAAAATGGAATTGTCGATTATTTGATATAGCTCATTACTTTGATTATTGACTCTTAATTAAATATTCAATCTATTACAACATAAAAAAATACAAATTTGTGCCTGTTACATACAACCATATAAACACAAAATCATATCCAACCAACCTGCAATGTACGACAATTGGCCTCTGATCTGCACCAACGCTCTCCCTGAAGAAACGAACAAATCGAACTAACGTTTGCGGAGGATCGGGTACACCAAAATCTGGCCAAGTCGTGAAGTGGAAGTGGCGAATCATGCGGCAAACTTCACCCTGAAGACAGTGCATAAGTTTGGTCATCATACCACAGCAAATTAATGTATGTCATTTGTTAGGTAAGAAGAGGATGCTATTATCATTTAATTTACTTTTAATCTTTTACTTTTTTTTACAGTTATGTAAAGAAGCTATTTCAAGGCAGGCAATTTCATTAATTTGAAATCTTATGTTCAGTAATGGGCATGTTTCTCTACTATAACAAATACTATTCTTTCCTTTTTTTTCTTATCTTTAGCAGCATAAGAATCATTGAATCATTAGCCACAAAGAGAGTCATTCTACATTCTATCTTGTAACTTTATTACACCTTGCTGAGATTCCAAGTTTTCTCAAGCATTAAAGTTTTGGAAGTCAAACAGCTGCCATATCAATGGGGGTTTGCCATTTTTAGCAGTCAAATGATAAAGAATTTAAAGAGAAGGTTAAACATGCCAAAAAATCTCAAAATCATAACTGATGGGGCCCGTCATAGGCGGGTTGATATGTTAAACAAGGAACTGGAGGAGTGAGAAAAAGAAAAAGAAAACAACAACAGATCAACATGAAATCCGAAAAAGCCTACCTTGCAGACTCTGAATTCTGTAACATTCCAGTCGGGGAAATAGCGCTCATTCAGAATAGTCACTTCAATATCTCCATAGTAGACTGGCTGCATGTTGTCAGGCCAGTAGTGATCACATCTCTCACGGCCCTAGTCGGGGATGAAAAGGTTAAAGAGATATGGAGAATGAGGAAAAATATATGTTACCCAAAAATATATACATTCTTTTTTTTTTTTTTTTTTGTGTGTGTGTGTGTGTGTGTGTGTGTGTGTGTGTGTGTGTGTGTGTGTGTGTGTGTGTGTGTGTGTGTGTGTGTGTGTGTGTGTGTGTGTGTGTGTGTCCCTTTGGCTCTAATGTATATATTATGATAAAGACATATTCAAAACCTCCTCCAAATCAGAAGAAAAATATATGAAACAAAAAGCAAAAAGCTAACCAAAGACAACTCGAATTTGTGCCGAACAAAGAGCAAATGAGGCCAAGGCTTCTCCATACCCTTTCTGTGCACCGTGTCAGCATGACGATGGCTCGCGAATTGCTCTCCCAACACATGCGCCAGAAGTCATCCCTTGTAGACGGGAGAGGCCCTTGGCTCACGATGAATTCCCGCAGAGAGTTGTAGCCCTGAGAAGATTAGTCAGAATGGGATTTCATGTCATAAAAAAAATGTGGTAACTTTGATATTTTCATTTCTATTTTCCTTTTTATGATCTCTTTTCTTTTCAATTTGGCTCCTTTTTTTATCAAATCTATATTTGGTACCATTGGCCATCACTGACACTGAATTCTTATCTCTAATTTCTATTTTTCAAATGTAAATATAACACTAACTTCTAAAAGAGGTAATCTCCTAATCATCACATAATACAAACACATTTTCTTTTTTCATTGAAAAAAGGAGCAAAAAAAAATCATAGTAGCATAACTGACACTTACACGTTACCTTTATTTATACAGAGCTAATTTAGTTTTTGATGTTAAAGGAAAGATGTATTTTAAAAAAAGTTAAAAAAACAAAGAAAATACAAAACTGGAGATAAAAATAAATATAATTTAGTCTGACTTGGAAATTTAATTGTTAAATTCTATGGCAATTATTCAGAATTTCAGGGAGTGAATATCATCAACTCATAGAAACTTTTGCACTGAAAGTACAAATATGAAATAATATATATATATATATATATATATATATATATATATATATATATATATATATATATATATATAATAAAAGAAAAAGAAAAAAAATTAATAAAATAAATCAATTACTTCAATTCCTATTCATATACAAACAAAACATGTAAATATAAATAATAGTTGCTTTCATTACTTATCTTAGAAGATTAAATATTTTTTTCATTCATTACAACTTTTATCTGTAACCTTTAAACTAAGTTTGCAGTTCCTTTATATCAACTGGAAATTACACATTTTATGCTAAACTGCCAGCTAGAAATTAATGGTCCTGATATATCTTTGCCTTAGAAGTTTCACATTTCTTGACCTGTAATACTTTTTATCATATTAAATTACTTATCCTCTAGATGCTGGACCATAAACACGCTTAAAGAAATCAATCACTACATGGCTTACCGACACATAATTTGCATTTATGTAATCAGATCCCTCTTCATCATCTGTTGACTGCAGTTTGAAACGTGAGTGGTCATAAGGCAAAATGTTTGTGAAACGATTCTTGGGCCGATTGACCGGGAGATCAGCAGCGTTGTGTGGGATGTCATGACCAACGTGTTGCAAAGCTCTATATTCTTCAGAGAAGCGGTACTCAGAGTCAGCAGACATGAATCGGAAGTAGGCCACGAAGTCTTGCAATTTTACAGGTCGACTGAAGAAAAGGAAGTATGCTATTTTAAACTGTGATAACTCATGTAGTCATGGAGTCGTTTAAGCCCTGGCTTTGCCTCTAGCCAAAGCTCCCCCTGGCTGTTAATTGGCATCTGTGGTTGGGGCAGTAAAGGACATGCCCTCTATGCCCATTTGAATATAGATATAATGAAATATGATAAAATAATTCTGCGTCATTTGCTCATGAATATAGTACAAACACCTACACATAGTATAAATAAGAAATCATATATCATCAAAATATTTACTCTTTCATCCATCTCAAACACATACTTTTTCCTTTTTTTTCACCAAGAGCTACTGGGTATATGGCTTACCTTGTTTCTCTAATGGAATCAGGCATTGGGTGTATATTGCTAAGTTGATTAGAAGACTTTCTTGACGACTTGCATGATCTTCGCTGTCTTATAGCCACCGCCAATACCACCACCAACACCACAAATACCACAGGAATAGCCACAAGCAATCCTAAATTCCCACTTTCAGAATCTGCAACAAAATCTTCCTTTCACATTCTGTCTCATAAATGTCTCCCAAGTCTTTGCTGACTTTTGGAGACAGACACCAAAATATGTAAAGCAAAAAACTTTGACTCTTCAGTTTTACTGTTAAAGTAAGATATTATCAGTTAGAAATCATTGAAAGGCCTTCTTTGGTAATGAACAGTTAAATCTTATATTGTACCACTGCATGACTAACCTGTTGTTATTGGATGGCTATAGTGAGTGTCAGCAAACTTGTTTGCTGCTGTATAAGCTCGGATTTTAACTTTGTATGTACTTCCTGGTTTGAGTGGCCCATTACAGTAGCTATCTTGATTTTCACAATCTTCCTCGACACCAATGTCGAAGTCTTCCACTGATGTGTTGACAAATGGATAGTAACGTTCTGTAACCTATTGCCAGAAAAAAAAATACAGAATAAATTAAAGAATGAATAAGGCCACAACATTTTGGCTTATAGGGTTAAGCTTCCTATATATCTAAGAGATCATTTTTAAATATATTCTTAAATTCTCAACTCATTAAAAAGGACATGATCTGATTGCACAAAATGTTCCTCACCATATTCATATTTTCATATACTAAAGTTTTAATGCATGTAAACTTCACACATCTTTACACATTGCAACAGCTAACTAAAATCTTATTATGACATCTTGTGCAATAGGGAAATAAAGCCAGTAAAGGCATAAAAAAGTTGGGTGGACAAACAATACTATAACCAACTGAGGAATATCCTTAATTACCTGATATGGAGGCCACAGAGAATAACTCTGAACGTCCTTCCATGTACGCAACTCAACCCCTCTGGAACTCTTGGTGTCATCTTCAGCTACAATGACTGTGTATCCTATAATCTGCCCATTTTTGTTGGAGAAGTAGTGCTTCCGGTAACGAACGCGAATGGTGTTTGCAGTGTGAGACACTTCTGTGGGGAATTCCAGAGGACCTGGCTCAGGGGGATCTGGAAGAGAAGAATAGATAAAGGACTGTTACTCAAAGAAATATTGGAAGATGGGCAATTACATAACTTACTATCTATACTCCAATAATGCGCATCTATATTAGCATTTCTCTTGAGCAATTTACTAGACTTGTTCTTCAGAATTAAATTCAAGTTTTTACTGCTTACATTACTGGATTACCAAAAGTTAAAAAGCTTACTTTCCAACTAATTCAAATGACCAAAGAAAAAAAAAAAGAAAAAAAACAAAAAAAACAACAACTGAGAAATAAAAAAGTGATAAAGACATACCACCAATAGGCATTGTCTTCTCTATGTGCCTAACGGGTCCTGGGCCAATCTTAGTCATGGCTTCAATCTGGAAAACATAGGTCTCTCCTGGGATCAGATTCTGGATGATGCCCGACTCCTCATCTGCTGCAAAGTACATCTTGGGAGCAACTTCGGAACCCTGGAATAAGAAGAAAAAAAATGTGTAAAATTAAGGGAGAAATGATAAAAATCATTATGAATAATCAAGACTTATGAGTATGCATATCTTCTCTTTATTCAAATATACCTAGTTTGAGATACAACGAACTCTTACCTTGATTCTATACTTCAGCATGTAGCCCAAGAGAATGCCGTTTTGTTCTTCCGCAGGCAAAGACCAGCTTAATGATATCTCACTTGGATTCATTATGGTTGCTTTAAATCTGTTCACCTGTTTTTTGAAGGAATACAAAAAGGATTTTAATTTTCCTGGCAATGCATATGCATGAGATAGAGAGACAAGAGGAAATGGGAAAATGGGAAAATGGGAAATAGGTGGGAAGGGAGGGAGGGAGGGAGGGAGGGAGGGAGGGAGGGAGGGAGGGAGGGAGGGAGGGAGGGAGGGAGGGAGGGAGGGAGGGAGGGAGGGAGGGAGGGAGGGAGGGAGGGAGGGAGGGAGGGAGGGAGAGAGAGAGAGAGACAGAGAGAGACAGAGAGAGAGAGAGAGAGAGAGAGAGAGAGAGAGAGAGAGAGAGAGAGACAGAGACAGAGACAGAGAGACAGAGACAGAGACAGAGAGAGAGAGAGACAGAGAGAGAGAGAGACAGAGAGAGAAGAGAGAGAGAGAGAGAGAGAGAGAGAGAGAGAGAGAGAGAGAGAGAGAGAGAGAGAGAGAGAGAGAGAGAGAGAGAAAGAGAAAGAGAAAGAGAAAGAGAAAGCAAAAGAGAGAGAGAAAGAGAAAGAGAAAGAGAGAAAGAGAGAAAGAGAGAGAGAGAGAGAGAGAGAGAGAGAGAGAGAGAGAGAGAGAGAGAGAGAGAGAGAGAGAGAGAGAGAGAGAGAGAGAGAGAGAGAGAGAGAGAGAGAGAGAGAGAGAGAGAGAGAGAGAGAGAGAGAGAGAGACAGAGACAGAGAGCAGAGACGAGAGAGAGAGAGAGAGAGAGAGAGAGAGAGAGAGAGAGAGAGAGAGAGAGAGAGAGAGAGAGAGAGAGAGAGAGAGAGAGCATGGAAAAGTCCCAAAATTCTCCAACCTAACTTACCTTCCCAGGAACACTCTCCCTCGTGGTGAAAGTTGCCGACACAGAATTTGACTGCCTAGTGCTTCCTGCCCAAGTGAGGACTGTGAAGGTGTAGTTGCGATATGGTCGTAATTTCGCGATAGTGACTGAATCTTTCGTGGTGTTTGTAGTTAAGAGCTCATTGTCGCGGAGATACTGCACCTGTGGACGTTGGGGAAGATGCAGACAGTCAGTTTTAATATTCATATGGCAAGAGGTATGAGAAAGTAATAGTAATAAAAACAGCAATAACAAAGATGGATGATGATGGTGATGATAATAACAATAATGATAATAGAAGTAGTAGTAGTAGTAGTAGTAGTAGTAGTAGTAGTAGTAGTAGTAGTAGTAGTAGTAGTAGTAGTAGTAGTAGTAGTAGTAGTAGTAGTAGTAGTAGTAGTAGTAGTAGTAGTAGTAGTAGTAGTAGTAGTAGTAATAATAATAATAATAATAATAATAATAATAATAATAATAATAATAATAATAATAATAACAATAATAATAACAATAATAATAACAATAATAATAATAATAATAATAATAATAATAATAATAATAATAATAACAATAATAATATTAATGGTATTAATAATAATATTAATAACATTATTAATAATAATATTAATAACATTATTAATAATATTAATAACATTATTAATAATAATATTAATAACATTATTAATAATAATATTAATAACATTATTAATAATAATAGTAATAATAATAATAATAATAATAATAATAATAATAATAATAATAATAATAATAATAATAGCACATCATCAATAAGAAATGAAGATAATAAAAACAATACTAAAATTATATCTCAGATGATAATAAATAAGATGAAACAATAGCATCAATGCCAACAACAAAAACATGAAATATTAATTTTACTAACAACAATACAAATATCATGTCAATAATATCACATTCTAATAATTTCTAAGAGCAATTTAATCATGACATAGACCTCTGAGCCAGGAACCCAATTCTACACCACGCTTACCTCAAAAACATCATAATCCCCGGCCGGTTTGCTCCAGGACAAGGTAATTTCCGTATCTGAGATGTAACCAGCAGTGATGTTGGACACAGACTCAGGGTTGAGCTGATCCTGCCGTATGAGGGGCAGGCTGGTTACCCCTCCTGACACTGTCCAGGCCGTGACATTGTACACCCGTCCAGGCACCAGATTATTAAATACAATCTGAAATTAACCATCCAATTTACATTAAAAATGAAATTAATAATATTAATAATAATAATAATAATAATAATAATAATAACAATAATAATAACAATAATAACAATAATAATAGTAATAATAATAATAATAATAATAATAATAATAATAATAATGAAAATACTAATAACAATCTTAAGGACATATCATGTGTTTCTAATGTGAACTGTTCCTTCATTTTTGTAAGGAATCACATGAACGATAGACACATGACTGAACATTACCTTGCGGTCCTCATCATCTGCAGGCTTCTCCTTCACAGGTATGGAAGGGTCGGATAACATGAATCTGTACATGTCAAAGATAGATGCAGATTCTGGTGTTGGTGTATATATAATGGCCATTGATCTGCTCTCTGGCTGATGCCCAATTCTAATGTCAGATGTGATGAGGGGCACTGAAATAAAATGGTGCTCTCAGTTTCATAAAAGTGCTAAATTAGCTTAAAGAAGAAAAGAGCAAGTCTTATTACTATCTCTTGCTGGTATTTTGTCCTTCAAGAATTCCATGATAAGCATTACACATAAGATATATCAATATATAGGTAACTGATTTTACAGGTAAATCCTAGGCCTTTAGGCTCTAACCAGGCCAGTCTAAGAGTGCAGTTGCTCGCTCTTTTTATACCAAGGCTTTCAAAAGCAGAGATGAATCATACAGCTTGTAAAAATAAGTTAATATCTCCATTTTACTCCATGATTTGTTAGATACATCCTTTTTATAACTTTCTTCAGATTCTGGGCATGCATGAATATATGCCAATATGAATTTCTCCAACATCTTAGGGCATGCAGAAACCCTGACACTATATACTTACTAGTTCTGCGTGAGAGCTCCACCACCTCACTATTCACTTTATGTGCTGTAGTATAGATCTGGAAATGGTAAAGCTCTCCAGGCATCAGCTCGTCTACCACAATGGACATTCTTCGGTCTATACCTTCCGTCGCATGGCTTCCAGGAATTTCCTTGAAATGCTGTTAAAGGAATCAATTTATTTGAATTCTGAAGGTCAAAAGACTCCTGAACACGTAAAGTATCTGTATTTCTCTCATATACATAAATATTTTCAGATTTATAAAGTAAAATATATTGATACATTTAATAAGAAAAATCTTGTAAAAAAAAAAAAAAAAAAAAAAATCCAACCTTTGTCTCTGGTGCAAAGTTGCTCCACCAGATAATGGTATAGGTATCTAGTCTGCCATCCGGTCTGGGCCACTCGAAGGTTATGTTGTGGGAATCGAGTACTGGTGTGATTCCTTTCACTGGGTTTGGTGCTGAAAGTGAAAGAGTGCTTCGGATAAAGTGCTGTACTTATCGCCAATGCTATAATTGTTTAGTTCTAAGACAATGCTCTTCCTTTTTTCATTACTTAGTGAGGCAAAATACAATCTCCTTATTGATAACAATTACAGAAAGCTTAATTAGTGCTGACAATATAGAAACTGATCAGTCAGTCAAGCAATATTAATGAGAAGTAAATATTAACTCATGACAAATATCATTTCTATAATATAATTTTATGAAAATAAAAAAGGCAGGCATAAATTACTTATAACAAATCTCCAGACAAAATTAACAGCAGTGAATGAAATAACACCTAAAGTACATATTCACACACCTGAATCTACCCATCCTTCCACTTATCAAACATCTATATACACATAAAGTATCAAGCACACAGAAAAATGCCCTTCTACTTACGAACAGTATGTTGAACTTCCTCAGAGGTGAAGCTTTTTACGTTATGAGAGATGGAACGAACTTCAATCAAATAGCGCTCTCCAGGCTGCAGGCTGTCCATGGCAACTGAGGTTTTATTGACGGGCGGCAACTCAATCCAATCTACTGCATCTACGGGGCGGTACCTGTGCGTAGGAGGAAGTGAGAAGTTATAACATGAATAATGACAATGTTGGATATCTTTCTAAGGATTCATTCCATTCATGATATCATCAACAGAGTAATTATAATAAAATATGAGTACGAAATAATAGTAAAAGTACGTTGTTTAATAAATCAGTTCCATATGTTATATATTTAAAATTCGAAAATATATTAAAAAAATCAGTAGGATATTTTGTGTGGAAGATGGGGGGGTGGGTGCTTGTGCATGTTTATGTGTAATGCATATATGAAATAGTCCCCAATCATTTTTCCTTCCACAAACCCTTCATACCTCCATACAGAACTGAGAGGATCATAATCAGGCTGCTGTGTCTGACCAAAGTATATGATCATTTTGTATAAAGTCCTTAAGCAGCAGCAACTAAGCCTCATTACAAGACTTGTGCTCCTCTGCCACCTCCCCAAACAGCTAACAAAAAAAAAAAAAAAAATCCTGTTCCTGCAGCATATAACATAGCCTATACAACCACAACACTGCATGCACCCCTTTTTGCCTTCAATTTCATAACCCTAAGAACACTCTTCATTCCACCCATAACTTACTCTGCCTCTGCCATACAATATACTTCATCCTCCAGATTCCCATTCCTTGATACTAAGGACCTCAGGACTTCAAATTTTCACATCTTTCAGTACTTCCTTATCTAGCTTCTGCCTTCTGCTTTCTTTGCTGCTAATACACCTTGCCGTTACTCATATTTCCCAACATTTTTTGTCTCATACATACTCTCCCCAACGAGCACAGTACTTGCTCCAACTTCCATGTGTCTATAGGAAAAAGGCATTGGTTCAGCTCTAAAATTTGCCAAACCTATAAGCTTTAACCTTCCTAAAACTTTTATATTCATCTTCCTTCCTACTCCATACAAACAAATACAAATCCAGTAAATAGCCCTACCATAGTCTCAAATCAAGTGATCTCCCCTAAAACTAAAGCTGTTGGATAACATGTCAGGAACCCATTACCACGACCACCAACCTTATATCATAATGTGAGAATAACGACTCAATTGGAGGCAGCCAAGAAAGGATCACAGTGGTGTTTGTGGCGGCGCTAATAGTCAGGTTTCGAATTGGGTTTGGATCTGTAATGAAAAAAAAAAAAAATTAACGTAATTCATAAGACATGAACATGGTTTATGCCTGTGACTACAGTGAATGGAAATAAACCAGTGCTCTTATGGCTTTAGCAGTACCAAGCCTCACTGATTGCTGACATCAAATTGTATATACATGCACAAGAACAAAATTACTTACTATAAAGAGTATTGTACACAAGATAAGTCTGAATTGTTAGTACAAGCTTAATCACTCAACAAAGCATCTGGACTTACACACTACATGGAAGTGGGCATGAGGTTCGCTCCACAGACCATGAGATATGGCATAGACCTTAATCTCATATCTAGCACCAGGGAACAGGTCTTCCAACACTATTTGTTCCTTCCCTGTTTTATGGGTAACTGACTCTCCTGTGGGTTGAAGAAAAAAAAATTAATAGAGAATAAAAAAAGACACAATAGATATCAATTCTGAATTTGTGTTGCAGCTGAAAAGAATACAATTTTAAGTCTCTAGTCTTTCTTTATAATTGTTTCAAATCACCTAACAGAAGAGATCTCCAATAGCAATCAAATTTATCCTTAAGTGATAACATGATCTTGTTTCAGGTATCATGAAACACAGGTCTTCAATTATATATTTTCATTACCTGTGTCGTTCCTAATGTGAACAACAGCATATCCATCCTGACGGGAAGTATCATCACTCTTCCAGGATATGGTGAGGCCGTGGGGAATTGGCTGCATTTCAATAATTGGGGATGTTGGTTCTGTGGGAAAAAATTGGTTGTTAGATTGAATTATTTCTGAAAATGATTGCGTATATTCATACAGGCCTAACTAATCTTCATTTAAATAACTATAGCTTATACTATAGTATTAAATGAATAATATCAAGAATCATAACAATATGCACTTACTAGTAGCAACATAGAGAGACATGTGTTCACTCTCTATATTATTTGACACAGCAGCCACAGAAACTGAGTAATTTCTTCCAGGATAAAGACTTTCTGTGGCCTTTTCTTCTGTGGTTGTCCTAGTGCGTGCATCTCCGTTAAAAGCTTCTACCTCCTGGTACAAAATCTGAAAGGAGAAGATCACGATACATTAATCTCAACAGCAAATTGTAGGGAGTAAAAATGCTTGCTGAAAAATAGAAAAAAACATAATGATACAATTTTGGACATATTTCTCCTTTCTACAAACTTACCACAATACTGAACCAGTACTAACATCTTACTATTTATTTTCATATATTTCACAGGTACTAAGAAAAGATGGATACCTAAGCTCTTACCTTATAGCTGTCTTGAATTGAAGTTGGGTCTGGTGTCCATGTCATATTGACTTCTTGGCCGGACTCATCGTCTACTCTTCTCAGATCCAAAATCTTTAGTGGACCTGCGGGCAAAAAAAAAAACATGTTAAGAAATGAAATAACAAGAATTACGAAGAAACTTAGAGGTCTTCATCAACTGAGGCTGAGGAGAACTAGTTATTAAAAAAAAAAAAAAAAAAAAAATTAAGTTACTTATGCTCTGACATGATCACTAAAGGGGCATAATTTGAGAAGAGAACAGGCCAATCTCTTGTGACGTGAGTGTAATCAGGTCAGATTACATCCAGTCAGATTAGGTCAGGTAGGTTATGTTAGGACAGGATAAGTCGGGACAAGAAAGGACGGATCAGAACAGGATAGGGGAGGACAAGGTAGGAAAGGACAATAAAGGACAGGGCAGGATAGGACAAGATAGGAAAGGCCAGGTCTGATGGGATGCCAATATGCAGACTGGGTGAGATTAGGAAGGTTAAGTCATATCACACAGAATAAACTTTACACTGTGCAATAGGAAGCATTTAGATATCTATAAATTCATAACTTCCAACCATTTACATACGGATCACAAATTGATGTCAAGAATAAGTTCTTCTCTCTTAGAATTGTAAACATGCATAGAACGGCTTTCAAGAAGAATCTGTACTCCAAAATACCCAAACTGATAAAAAAAAAAAAAAAAAAAAAAAAAAAAAATCTAACGCACCAGAAGATGACACCCAACAAAACTCCCCGGAATAACTTATCCCTCATTAACCTGTAATAAAATGTACCTATACTTCCTTCTCTCCCGGTCTATCAGTCACCACAGGCAAGGTCAAGTCACGAGCAACCCCACTGCCGTGACTGGCTCCCATCACTCTCACTCTCACTCTCACTCTCACTCTCACTCTCACTCTCACTAGGCTACTGCAAAACCAGTAACAATCATCCCAATTTTTTACGACCAGGGAAGGCAATACCTTCGAAATCATCGAACTCTCTACCGGTACTTTAAGAACCCTTGGACCTTCTACCGGCATGTTCTCTCCATTGCCGTATAACAGTGGCCATGCATGTTCACGGACTCTAAATCTATTGTCGATAATGGAATGGAGTGAACGAGGAGGATCTTTGGGGAGGAGGAGTGAGGACTAAGGACCCTAGACATATATTTCGACATGGTAAAGAGGCAGCTGGAACTAATTCCCGAACCGCTATGATAAAGAGTGTGCTTTGTCATCCATGTAACGCGCATCAATTCTGTTCGGAAAGGGCCTCTCTCTGCCTCGTCCTAT
>NC_061848.1:1215714-1218214 GCF_019202785.1 Penaeus chinensis
CCTTCTCCTCCTCCTCCTCCTCCTCCTCCTCCTCCTCCTCCTCCTCCTCCTCCTCCTCCTCCTCCTCCTCCTCCCCTTCCCTTACTCTTCCTCCTCCCGCCTCGACCCCTTCCACTCCGTCCCTCTATTTCGTGGCCGAACCTCCAATGGCTCGCCTCCAGCAGCCAGTCCCCGGAGACTTGCCCAGCGGCCCTCGCGCCCGAAAACCGGAGGGCAGGACTCCATTTTGAGGCGGCGACAAAGGACTCCGACCCGATCCAGCGCCTGAAGGGGCGAATCCGGCCGGAGGGCATCGGCTCGGGAGTGTCTGTGAGCACGAGAGGAGCCAAAAGCGATGACCGGAGTTCCGTCATTCGATATCCAATCGAAACCGCCCCCCGCCCCCCTCCCCCCGCCCCCAAAAATCATTATATGGAAATCCCGCCGAGATGGACGTGCTGCTGGAGGCCGCGAGGACCTCCATCGCGAGCGGTTGCATAATCCTGGAGGTCTCGTCGACGGGCTCAGCAACCCGAGAGGAAATGTTCGAAGGTGCAGCCCGACGGCGAGAGGGAGAGCGCCACGAGCAGCCACCAGCCCTGCGTCAGCCCCAACGTCGGTGCACAGCGGCGCCCTTGCGACAGATTTCATGAGCATCGCCGGGGCGCCCATGAGGAAAGGCGGCTTCCCCGGCAGAGGGAGAGGCAGGGCGGCGCTTGCAAGCCAGAGGACGGCGAACACGTATGAGCATCATGGTGGCGGAGAGAGGACAGGACGGCCTCCGAGCGACCCTCCCAGCCTCCGCCATGGTATTGATCCACGCGCGCCCCAGATAAACACACGGCCGCCCGCGCCCACCCCGCCCGAAATGATCACTATTTAGGATGCTTGTGATGTGTATTTTTTCTATATATTTCCTCAGGGTGTTTCCTGCTAATCACAAAAGAGTTCCGAGGCCGTGACACCGTCCAAGGCCCGACGGCACGGCAGAGCGCCTGCCTCATCTCCATCAGGTGCGCATCTTCCACCTCGACACCTCGATCTCTCTCCTCCTGCGGCACTGAGCACTTCCTTCACACACACAGGTCGCCCTTCACCGCCTGCACGTACCTGAGGTCCTCCTGAAGACACAGCGAGCGTGAAAGTAGCCATAACGAAGCAATGTGCGGCCCGGGATGCACGGGTGGTTTCCACGGCCGAGCTCCGCCGGAGACTAAGGCCTCCGCCGCTAGGGGGCTACTGGTGCTGCTGCTGCTGCTGCTGCTTCGTCGGTCACACGCTGGCGCAACATCCCCGGGATCCCCTCTCTCCCCACGACCCTCTCACTCTCACCTTGGCCCCGGCGCGGACCGTCAGCCACCAACGAAGCGCTTCCCTCGACCTGGCTGCTCGGACGTGCCAGCCAGCCGCTAATACTTCCACACAAGTTGTTCTCACGCCACGACGGTCGCCCTCACCGCCCCGCGATAACGCTGTCACTTATGCCAGCCGGAAGTGATGCACGACCATGTTGCTGCCTCGCGCGTGCTGCGCTCCGTCTTCCCGGCACACGCTCCAATCTTTGCCTCTCTCTTGGAGCCGCTTGCGTCTTCATTCATTTTCGGGAAGAAAATTCCGCTTTCACTTGCATGATGCCCCGCTTCCCTTTTTATGATAGGATGGCTCGGGTCCTACATGCTTAACCTATTCTGTGACATGACTTTCCTTTTTTATTTCTTAAAACTCCGCCCCTGTGAGGACGAAGCGCCCGGTGCTGCTCCTGACTCTCGGCCAGTTTCTTTGTACACCTACCCACTCTTAACTAATCACGATGACCCACATTTCTGTCTTCTTTTCCCTCAGGACAAACGGCGCCGGCCCTCATTCTCGCGAGGACACTGCATCCCAGCCTCAACTCGGCTTCTCAAACCTCGCACATCCACCCGTCACTGTGTGTTGGGTACGAATCTGCAAAACTCTACGGCTTTGGGATCCCGTTTTCACTTATTTTTCGATTCAACAGTTTCACCGGACATTGTTTCGCGTATCATGCCCTGGCTTTGCATAGAGTGATTAATGGGATTTCGGGATTCCAAGTAATCCGTTTGTATGGTTGTTTGTTTTTGCTTAGTATAACAAAAGTGTTTTGTATTGAATGAAAAACAATAATCATGATAAAAAGATATGTGTACAAATTACAGTCGTATTGACGATGAAAATAATAACACATAACAATAATGGTAATGATAATAATAATGATTGATGATATAAAGTTTTGATGGCGATGCCAGTAACTATGAATACATGTAACCAATAAGTTGATGGAAAAGTGATAAGAAAGAAAATGTAATTAGTAGTATTGTATAATACCAATAACACGATAATATAAAGACCAAATGAATTACGATGATAAAATGTTATCGATATCATTAATCATGACAATTATGCTAATAATGATGCCAATAATTAAAATAAAACTGATACACACCATAACGATTACTATATATATGAAATGGCAACAATAGTATCTCGCGACATAGGA
>NC_061848.1:1223214-1225714 GCF_019202785.1 Penaeus chinensis
TCCTGGTCAGAAACCAACCTCCGGGTCAGAAACCAACCTCCCCGGGTCAGAAACCAACCTCCGGGTCAGAAACCAACCTCCGGGTTATAAACCAACCTCCGGGTAAGAAACCAACCTCCCGGGTCAGAAACCAACCTCCGGGTCAGAAACCAACCCCCGGGTCAGAAACCAACCTTCCGGGTCAGAAACCAACCTTCCCGGGTGAGAAATCAATCTCCCCGGGTCAGAAACCAACCTCTGGGTCAAAAACCAACCTCCGCGTCAGAAACCAATCTCCTCCGCGTCAGAAACCAACCTCCTGGGTCAGAAACCAACCTCCTGGGTCAGAAACCAACCTCCTGGGTCAGAAACCAACCTCCCGGGTCAGAAACCAACCTCCAGATCAGAAACCAACCTCCCCGGGTCAGAAACCAACCTTTGGGTCAGAAACCAACCTCCGGGTCAGAAACCAACCCCCCCCCCCGGGTCAGAAACCAACCTCCGGGTTAGAAACCAACCCCCCGGGTCAGAAACCAACCCCCGGGTCAGAAACCAACCTCCCGGGTCAGAAACCAACCTCCGGGTTAGAAACCAACCTTCCCGGGTCAGAAACCAATCTCCGGGTCAGAAACCAACCTCCCCGGGTGAGAAATCAATCTCCCCGGGTCAGAAACCAACCTTCCGGATCAGAAACCAACCTCCTCGGGTGAGAAATCAATCTCCCCGGGTCAAAAACCAACCTCTGGGTCAGAAACCAACCTCCGCGTCAGAAACCAACCTCCTTCGCGTCAGAAACCAACCTCCCGGGTCAGAAACCAACCTCCCGGGTCAGAAACCAACCTCCGGGTCAGAAACCAACCTCCCGGGTCAGAAACCAACCTCCCGGGTCAGAAACCAACCTCCCCGGGTCAGAAACCAACCTCCGGGTCAGAAACCTTTGGGTCAAAAACCAATCTCCCGGGTCAGAAACCAACCTCCCGGGTCAGAAACCAACCTCCCGGGTCAGAATCCAACCTCCGGGTCAGAAACCAACCCCCCGGGTCAGAAACCAACCTCCCGGGTCAGAAACCAACCTCCCGGGTCAAAGACCAACCTCCGGGTTAGAAACCAACCTTCCCGGGTCAGAAACCAACCTTCCGGGTCGGAAACCAACCTCCCCGGGTCAGAAACCAACCTCTGGGTCAGAAGCCAACCTCCGCGTCAGAAACCAACCTCCTCCGCGTCAGAAACCAACCTCCGTATCAGAAACCTTTGGGTCAAAAACCAACCTCCGGGTCAGAAACCAACCTATTCCTGGTCAGAAACCAACCTCCCGGGTCAGAAACCAACCTCCGGTGCAGAAACCAACCTCCGGGTCAGAAACCAACCTCTTGGGTCAGAAACCAACTTCCTGGGTCAGAAACCAACCTCCCGGGTCAGAAACCAACCTCCCGGGTCAGAAACCAACCTATTCCTGGTTAGAAACCAACCTCCCGGGTCAGAAACCAACCTCCGGGTCAGAAACCAACCTCCGGGTCAGAAACCAACCTCCGGGTCAGAAACCAACCTCCCGTGTCAGAAACCAACCTCCCGAGTCAGAAACCAACCTCCCCGGGTCAGAAACCAACCTCCGGGTCAGAAACCAACCTCCCGGGTCAGAAACCAACCTCCGGGTTAGAAACCAACCTCCGCGACAGAAACCAACCTCCGGATCAGAAACCAACCTCCGGGTCAGAAAGCAACCTCCGGGTCAGAAACCAACCTCTCGGGTCAGAAACCAGTCTCCGGGTCTTCTGAGGAGCGGTTGCCATGACCTCAAATGCTCAAGATTTTCCTGATTTAGTGCATCAGTATTCGAGTTGACATCTTAATGCATTTTTGTTGATGGATATTTTAGCGCTTTATTTGTGCAATGGATGGTTTGACGAAAGCAAGATTTGAAAGAACTTTGTTAAGCATTCGTGAGTAGAAAGCGAATTTTCGGACATGTTTTTGTAAGAATGCTCACGTTTGAATATTCATTTTTTATTGTATATATGCACCATATTTTATGCGTTATTTAATCAGCGTGTGTGTCATTTGCTTGAAGTGCAGCGATGGCAAGAACAGCAGGCAGAAATTGGCCCCGTGGCCACAGTTTCTCCTGAATAAAAGCAGTATTTTTGCAATCTTCTAGATTGGCTAATTTGTCTCTCACTGAAGCCCATGTTGTCTCTCGCTGAAGCCCATGTTGTCTCTCACTGAAGCCCATGTTGTCTCTCACTGAAGCCCATGTTGTCTCTCGCTGAAGCCCATGTTGTCTCTCACTGAAGCCCATGTTGTCTCTCGCTGAAGCCCATGTTGTCTCTCGCTGAAGCCCATGTTGTGTCTCAGTCTTGGGCGCCGGGATCCTTCGCTGTCCTGCGCTTCTTGACGTGGGTCGCGGAATGGAGTGTCGCCGGATGAAAGGGAGGGAGACGGCAGAAGAATCGCCCGGAGGTCGCTGCCCCAGAATCCTGAGCTCGAACTGAATCAACACTAATCTATAAAGATATATCCATAA
>NC_061848.1:1230714-1233214 GCF_019202785.1 Penaeus chinensis
TCTCACCACAGGCATGCACTGACTGAACATCGACATCCAACAAGTCCCCAAATTCTTGAACTTTGGTCTTGGTCTAGTTGACCGAGAGTCCCAACGGCTTCGCCTCCTCATGCAGCGCCTCGAGAGCTACTTCCAGGACCTCCAGTGTCTCTGCTAGAATCACTGCATCATCGGCAAAGTCAAGGTCTGTGACCTTGAAATTACCAATTGATGCCCCACAGGAACTACGGTCCACGGCACGGCCAAGTATCCAGTCCATACAAGTATTGAAAAGGGTTCTGGCCAGGATGCATCCCTGTGTCACCCCAGCAGACACGAAGAAAAAGGCAGAGATGCCCTCCCCACACTTGACAGCACTCTTGGTATCTGTATACAAGGCAGACGGCAAACCAATAATCACAGGGAGTCGAAAGCCTTCTTGAGATCAACATAAGCTGCAAGCAAACCTTGTTGAAAGTGTGAGGTTTTCAACCTCCTTCCCCCCCACACTATACCCACTACCTATCCCCCCCCTTCCTTGCTCCGATCCTTCTATCCCTCTCCTCCCCTTATCCGCACCCTCTTCCTGTCCCTTCCCTTTTCCTCTTCTCTCTCTACTTCCACGGTAGCTTCTCCCTCTTTCTCTCGTTGTCCTTGCTTGTTCTACCTTTTATCTCTATCTCTACTCTATCCTGCCTCCATCCTATCCCTATCCTGCCGCATTTCCCCCTCGTACCCCTCTTATTCGCACCCTCTTCTTGTTCCTTCGCTTTTTCACTTCCTTCTGCTTCTACGCTAATTTCCCACTTTTCCATTCCTTTCTCCCGTTTGTCCTACTTTCTACCTTTAATCCTTCCCTCCCCTGCTCCCATCCTATCCCTATCCTACCCAGCATCCTGCCGAAATCCACAGGGCGAGTCGAGCACAGCCGGACCACTTCCCTCTGCCAGCCTCATTTTTACGCTTTTTATTTCTGTACCACGCTGGCTCTTCTTTTTACATGTGTTTTACTTTTATTTACACCCTTTTTGTATATTTTTAAATAAACTTGAGATCCTTAGTTATCCGTGCATAGATTACAAAGATTTTGATGATGTGCGGATAACAGACATCCACATCTGCTGCGACTGCATCTTTTTTTTCACGTTTTTTTATCTCGTGTATGTAAAGCTCCGCTTTATTTTTGTATGGTTTCTTTTTTCTTATTCATCATTTTAATGTCTCTTTTACGGCGAGAGAAAGTTACTTATTTTAAGATTTTTATTCATGAATCGCAGCAAATTCTTTTACGTCTTGTTTTACCATAATTATAATTCTTTGATGATTTCTTTTAGCATTTAATTGTTTTTATGACTGGTTTTATCTTTTGCATATTTTATTTTATTATAACAATTCTTATTTATTGGTTTATGTTATTCATGTGCTACGCCGACGTCCGCGGGGGTTAATGTAACCCCCACGTTCATGTTGAATAAACGAAGTGGATACTCTGACTGTGCTTTTGACTACCCTTTGAATTTACCTGTCTCGATTTTACACCGTGGATGCCGAAACAAGGTTGTACTGCCCCTTTTACTTGCCCAGGGGTATTTAGGCTGGATGTGCCATTTTAATATTTTACATATACTGTGAACCATGTGTGCTCCTTTGACTTTTACTTTTCACTTTCTCTGAATTTTACTTACTTTTGTCTTGTTCTTTGACTTTCTACTTTTATTCATGCTCATCCCTTTTACTGTCTTTTACTTGAGCTTTTACTTTTTCCCTCATTTTACCTTTTACTTGTTCTATCTTAGATGTTAGTTCTTTTTATTGTTTTTAAGCCCTTCTGGCATGCTTTCAGTTTTTCTTAAGCCCCTCTGGCGTATTTTTATTCAGTCTTAAGCCCCTCTGGCAATTGTCTTTTACTTATTAGTTTGTTTTACTTTGGTGCCTTCTGCACAGTTCTTTTTGTTTGTTTTAGATTTCGTTTTTTTGTCATGCTTCTTCGTATTGGTCACGCTCCTGGTAGGCCTGCATCTCCGGGGATAATTGGCTTGTGAGGTCGTGTGGGTTCTGAGCCTTCAGCCCCGTCCCCTCACCCCCTTTTTCGAGAAACGAACGGGGCCCCCTCATTTTCCTTGGCCCCTAAGCCTGAAGCCTCCCGCCTCACGGGTGGCCTCTTTTGGGTTCCTCCCTCACATAATCTTACAAAAGTCAAGTCGGCGTTTCACAAGGACATTAAGTGCTAAAACTCGGTCTACAGTTGACTTCTTGGATATAAAACCAGACTGCTCAGGTCTCTGTGCTCGTAAAAGGTGGTCACGCACTCACGCCAAGAGCAGATGAGCTCTTGGTATGCTGAGCAATGTAATACCTCTGTAGCTGCCACAGTTCCTTTAGTCCCCTTTCCCTTTCCAGATAGGGATGACCAAGCCCCTTTTCCAGTCAGGAGAAATGGTACCAGTCTCCAAAACGGCAGACAGGACTGCATGCAAGCTACAGATCATGGCTTCTCCACCCACCTTCAACAACTCCGTAC
>NC_061848.1:1238214-1245714 GCF_019202785.1 Penaeus chinensis
ATAACAAAATATAAAATAAATAAAATAACAAATAAAATACTAACTATAAAAATATATTATATTATATATATATCTTATAATATTAAATTTAAATATTTATATAATATATAATAAAATAATATTAAATATATCTAAATTATATATTATATATATATATACTACACCCCACCCCCAAAACACACCACAACCACACCCCACACACACACACCCCACCCCCCACACCCCACACACACTCACACTCCACACACACACACACACCACTCCTCTCACAAAACACACCACCTCTCTCCTCCCACCCAACCCCTCTCTCTCCACACCACACACCTCTCTCACAACACACCCACACCAATAAAAATTGTTTTAAAATTCATAAAATTAATTTTAAAAATATAATTACATACCCCCATATATTTATATATAAAAATATATAAATATATTAAGTTGTGTGTGAGTGGGGAGAAGAGACGGGTGTGTGTGTGTGTGCGTGTGTGAGAGAGAGTGTGTGTTTTTTTGGGGTATGTGTTGTGGGGTGTTTGTGTGTGTGTGTGTGGGTGTGTGTGGTTTGTGTGTTGTGTTTGTTGTTTGTGTGTTTTGTGTGGGGTTTGTGTGTTTTGTTGTGGTGTGTGTAGTTACTATATAAATTTTATAATATATAAATTATATAAATGTGGTGTTGTTGTGGTTTTGTTATATATGTATATATATATATGTATTTAAAATATTATAAATATATTTATATATATTAAAAAAATATAATTTATTTTTATATATAAAAAAGAATAATAAAAAAATAATATATTAATTGATATATTTTTAAAAATTTTGTAAATATTATAAAAATTATTATATACTATAACACACAAAATATTAAACATACACACACACACACACAACACACACACATAATTTTAAAAATTATATATAAAATATATATATAATACCATTACACACACACACATATCTAATATATTATATAAAATAAATAAACCCCAACCAAACACACACACACACACACACACACACAAAAACTCACTTATATAAAACAAATAAATAAAAATAAAAAAATAAAATTAAAATAAAAAATAAAATATAAAATAAAAAAGTAAATATGTAAAAAGTATATATGTTTTAAAATATGTAAAAAAAATGAAAAAAAAAGAAAAATGGTATATATGTATAAAAGTATATTGTAATAGGGAAACTTGTATAATGTGAAAGTTTCTATCGAGGGGAAGCCCAAAATTCCTCCCCCAAGCGAGATGGCGTTTTAGGCCCGAAAGGAGAGAGGGGGCCCGTTTCATTTCCCCCTGTTGTAGCACTGTCCCATGCCCCAGTACACCCTCCCTTAAAAAAGGTCGGCTGTGTTGTTTTGACATCATAAAAAGAGTAATACAAAGCACCACAGGTAAATAAAATATAAAAACGAAAAAAAAAAAAAAAATTTCCTGAAGGAACTACAAAAAATTACTTAAACAAAAAAATTTAATGGGGTATCTCTGCTGGTGCTGGCCAATAAAACTTGGTAAACCCTGTGTAAACTGAAATGCCCACGCCGCACTGTCCTAACTGCATGTAAATGGCTCAAACACAAATTGTTCTTGCTGCTCCAGCGACGCCGCAGTAAGGGAATCCAGGGTACACTCAAAAAACCGAGTCCAGAGACAACTTCCTTTCAGATTGATTTTTGAGGTGTATTTACAGGTTAGGCCACGTCACTGTGGGGAACATTAATTGAACAGGATAAAAAGTAAATAATCAAAAATCATTTTGAACATAATGAAACATCAACAATGACAATAATATAACGATAAAGCAACCAGTGAAAAAAACCCACTAAAAAAGAACATTAGAAAGATTAACGGAATGTTAAAACACAGCAAATAAGAAAAATAAAAAAGTACACTTGATTATAAAATAAAAGTCCTTCCTAATATATTTCCCCCCATCCCGAGAAATTTCTGTGAGCCCCCAAAATAAGTAAAAAGAACAATAAGGGGTTTACGGCAAATATATAAAAAAAAAAAAAACTAAAGTCATAAAACAGTCCCCAAAACTAATAAAAATAATCAATAAAAAAACTAAAGGGGTTAAGCAGTTTAAACGGTAAAAAAAAAAATAAGTAAAATTAAAATAGAGGGAAAAAAGGGGAGGGGGGGGGGGGGGGGGGGGGGGGGGGGGGGGGGGGGGGGGGGGGGGGGTTTTGGGGGGGGGGGGGGGGGGGGGGGGGGGTTTTAAAAAAAAAAACTTCAAAATAAAAAAAAAATTTTTAAAAATTAAAAAAGCGTATGGGAATGAGCAAAGATTATTTAAGATCCCCATCGACCCTAAAAGACCGAATAAATAAAATACAAAGATAAAAACACGTAAAAAAATCCCCACTAATTCGAAGCATTGAAGCCAAAAAGGGGAAAAATCGGGAAAATTAAAAAGTTAAAGTTTATTTATACACTTTATTAAATACAAGGGTTTGCAGTAACAGTGTTCCGTGGGGTTTTGTGTGAAGGAATCTCTCCAGCGTCTGAAACGCCCCCCGCTGGGTTACCCCAAATTGGATTCCCGGGGGTCGGGGTTCAGGGTTCGGGGTTTCCCGATTCAAGGGGTCAGGGTAGGTAGGGTAAATTTTGGGTAGGGGATAGAGGAGGTGTGAGGGCGAAAGCTTAAGGAAAAGGACTAAAATTACAGAAATTAAAGACCGGAGATAGAAATGAAAGAATTTAGAAAAGAAAGAAAAGAGTTTAAAGGGCAAAGGGGGGCTAGAAAGAGTAGAAAGGAGAGACTAAATATGGGGGATAGAAAGATACAGAAGAACGTAGATACAAATAGAGGAGTCGAAAATAACGAAAAAGTAAAGAGGAATTGGAGAAAACGAGAGTAAGAAAAAGATAGCATAACGAAAGAACGGGGAAGTAAAAAGATCAATGATAGAAAGTAAGGGGGGACGCAAATTGGGAAGGAAAAGAGGAAAAAAAAAGGGAAAAAGGGGAACGAGGAAATGACGAGGAAAAGTGAGAGAAAGAAAAAGAAAGTTTTTTAGGAGAGACCAGTACAAGTCGAGTAATAGGGTTAGGTGTCAGGTGATACGTGAAAAAGAAAGAGGGAGGAGAGAAGAGAGAGAGAGAAAAGAAAAGGGGGGGGGGAAAGGAAAAAGGGTTTGGGGAAAAAGGGGGAAAAGGGGGGAAAACTAAAGCAAAAGGGAGGTAGTGGGACTAAGGGAATTAAGGGAAACAAGGGTAGGGGGATAAGGGGGGAGAGGGGTTTTCGGTCCGGATGTGGGGGGAGAAGGGTCGGAGACCTCACAACGTATATATGTATATATATGTATATATATGTGTGTATTATGTGTATATATGAATTAATATATAAGTATGAAATGTATATGTAGAAAGTACAATTATACATAATATATATATTTACATAAATTTTATATTTTTTATTTGTATATATTTAATTATATATTATGTATATATAAAAAAAATAAAATTAAATAAAGTAAAAAATTTGTATGAAAAAGTATATATAAGTAATATATTATATATATGTATATATATACATATATATACATTATATATACTATATATACATATATATCCCTATATATACTTATATATATAAACATATAATAATATAATATACACATATAAATACATATTTATACATATTATACAAAATAAATATATAAACATATATATACATATATATACATATATAACAATATTACACATATAAATACAATATATACATATATATATACCATATAAATACAAAAAATATAATATAATACCTAATATATATATAAAATAATATATACAATTATTACATATCTATATACATACATATACATATAAATAAAATATAATAAATATATTTACACAAAATTACATATATAAAAAGTAATAATGTATATATTTTACATATATTTATGTAAATATATGTTTTATACATATGTGAAAATATATGTAATATATATATATGTATAATAATGTATATATATATGTATATATATATGTAATATTGTATATACATTTATATATATTTTATATATGTATATATAGTTTTAAATATTATATATATATATATATATTTTTTATTATATTTATATTTTATTTTTTATATAATTATATTTTAATTTATATTTTTTTTTTATATATTTTTGTTTTGTTTTTTGTTTTTTGTTTTTTTTGTTATTTTATTATATATTTTATATATTATTATTATATATTATATTTTATATAATTATAAAATATATATTATATATTATTATATTATATATTTATATATTTTATTATATATAAAAAAAAATATATTATATTATATTATTTTTAAATATTATATTTTTTATATTTTTAATATAAATTAATATAATAAATAAATATATAATATATAAAATATTTTATATTTTTTATAAAATTTTTATATATTATATATAATATTAAAATATTTTATTTTAATATAATTTTATAAAATTATATATTTTACAAAAAATATATAATATATAAAATATTATTTAATTATATAAAAAATTTAATATAAATTATATTTATTATATTATATTATTAATAAAATATATAATATTTAATTATATAAATAAACAATAATAATATATAATATATAATTTTAAAATTTAAAATTTTATAATTTTTAATAATATATAATATAAAATATAATATTTTATATAATTTTTTAAAAATATATATAATATATTAATATAAAAATAATTTATTTAATATATATATATAAATATATAATTTTATATATATTTTAAATAATATAATAAATAATTTTATATTATAATTTTAATTATATTTATATATTATATTTTTTTATTTTATATATTAAAAAATTTTTATATATTTTATTATTATTATATTTTTATATAAACAACACACAAACCCCCAAAAAAACCCCCCCACAAAAACACAAACACACACACACACCCCCACCCCCACAACATCCACCCTCCTCACACAACACACCATCTCTCTCACACACACACCACTCTCTCTTCAACACACACACCTCTCCTCCACCACACCAACTCTCTCTACACCACACCACACAAAATTTATATATATGTGTGTATGTATTAACATATTATTTTTATTATATTATAATTTAAAAATATTTATATAAAAAATATTATATTATTTATATATATATGGTGTGTGTGAGTGTGAGGGAGACTTGTGTGTGTGGTGTGTGGTTTTTTTTAGAGAGAGTGGTGTTTGTGTGAAAGTTTTGTGGTTTTTTGTTGTGTGTGTGTGTGTGTGTGTGTTTTTGTGTTTTTTTTTTTGTGTGTTTTTTTTGTGTGTTTTGTGTGTTTTTTTGTGTTGTTTGTGTTGTGTGTGTATTTTATACTTTAAATTTTATAATATATATATTTTTTATATGTGTGTGTGTGTGTGTGTGTGTGTATTTTTATGTATTTTATAATGTATATATATAATTTATATTTATATTTATATATATAAATATATTATTATTTTTATTTAAAAATGTATATATAATAAAAAATTTAATTTATTGATATTAATAAATGGTATATATATTATTTTATATACATTACACACCAAATATATTCATACACACACACACCCCCCCAACAAATTATAAAAATTTTATATTTATTTTTTTAAATTATATTTTAAAACCCATATCCCCAACACCACCTTTAAAATATAATAATAATATATAATTATATTATATACCATAAATTAAAACACACACCACAAAAACACACACCACACACTCACATTATTACTTATATATTTTATTTATAATTTTATATATATATATATTATATTAATATGTTAGTATTATATATGAAAATTATGTATTATTTTATATGTATATTTTAAATATATGTGTATATAGGTATATTGTATATATTTTAAATATGTATCTATGTATTATGTTGTAAGGCTTTCTATCGGGGGGAAGCCCGAAATATCCTCCCCCAAGGGAGGATGGGGGGTTGGGGCCGAAAAAGGGAGAGGGGGGCCGGTCCTTCCCCTGTGTGGAACATGTCCCATGCCCCAGGTACACCTCCCTTAAAAAGGGTCGGCTGTGTTGTTCTTGACATGCTTTAAAAAGAGTAATAAAAAGCACCAAGGAAAATAAAAGTATAAAAACGAAAAAAAAAAAAAAATTCCTAAGGAAGGGTACATAAAATTTACTTAAACATAAAAATGAAGGGGGGTATCTCTGGTGGTCTGGCCAATAAATTGGAAACCCTTGTTTAGCAAAAATTGCCCGCCCCGCACGCCCTAATGGCATGAAAAAGGGCCCCCAAACACAACTTGTTCTTGCTGCTCCGCGCGCCGCATAAGGGTAAACCCGGGGGTACACTAAAACACCGATCCAAGACAACTTTTTCAATTGATTTCGCAGGTGTATTTATCAGGTTAGGCCAGTCACTGTGGAAAAGTTTTTGCGGGATAAAAAGTAAAAAATAAAAAATACATTTTGAACACTATGAAACTCAAAAAAGGACAATAATAAAACGATAAAGCAACCAGGTGAAAAACCCCTAAAAAAAAGGAACATTAAAAGTTTAACGGAATGTTAAAAACACAGCAAGTAAGAAAAATAAAAGCACTTGTTTTAAAAAAATAAAAGTCACCCTAATATACCCCTATCCATATTGCCTGTGAGCCCCCTTTAAATAAGTAAAAAGAACTTTTAAGGGGTGAGTGGCAAAAATTAAAAAAAAAAAAATCTAAAAGTATAAAACAGTTACCCAAGATAATAAAAAAAATCAATTTAAAACTGGGATTTAAGCAGGTTTTTAAAACGGTTAAAAACAAAATAAGAAAAAAATTAAAATGTAGGGAAAAAAGGGGAAGGTTTGGTATAAAACGAAAAATTTAAAAACGTCAAAATCATTAAAAATTAAAATTGGTAAAGGGGGAATGAGCAAAGATTATATTAAAATCCCCTCGACCCTTAAAAGACCGAATAAATAAAATAACACATAAAAACACGTAAAAAAATACCTCACTAATTCAAGATTGAAGTCAAAGAGGAAAAAAATGGGAAATTAAGTTATAAGTTTTATTTATACATTCTTAAATACAAGGTTTGGGGAGTTCAGTTATCCGTGTTGTGTTGAAAGGAATCATCCCAGCGTGTTTAGCCCGCCCCCTGGGTTACCCAAATTCGGGGTTCAGGGGAATCGGGGTTCAGGATTCGGGGTTCGATTTCAAGGGGGTCAGGGGGGATAGGTGGGTATTGGGTAGGGGGAAAAGGGTAGGGGTGAGGAGAAAGCTTAAGGGAAAAGGACTAAAAATTTCAGAAATTAAAGGACCCAGAGATAGAAAAAAAGAAAAGAGGAAATAAAGAATGGTAAGGTCAACGGGGGATAGAAAAAGGGAGAAAGCGAGGAGATAGTATGGGGGATAGAAAGTCAGAAAGTAGACACAAGAAAAGGGGGTGGAAATGAACGAAAAAAATGAAAAAGGGGAATTTTGGGAGAAAACGAGAGTAAAGGATAAGATAGCATAA
>NC_061848.1:1258214-1262534 GCF_019202785.1 Penaeus chinensis
TGACTTTGAATCCTCAAAACAGGGGCTGATTGGAGAAGGGAAGCAGGAGTTTCCATCAAGATAAACACCAAAACTGTTTGTCTTAAAATGAGAATTCAAAGAGAATTTACTTTCTCAGCAAAGTGTATTCACTAAAAGTTCTTCAGGATGGAAGAAGACTAGAGCACTGCACCAGTACCATTATCATGTTCTCACATTATATCAACACATAATTCAGTATCAAAATTAAATACATAAAAGGAGATACAATAAATAAGCAAAAAAGAGAGAGTACAATTCAACAGAAACAAATAAATGTTAATAACTACATGTCTCAATGTAAAATAAACACAATACCAGTGGACTTTTACCTGGTCAGCAGGGACACCCGTCCGACTCGACTCCTCCCTGCTCTTGGGGGGCTTGAGCTCATCTCTGGGCACGATGTCAATCAGGAAGTCGAACTGATCGTACTTTGTGATGGCCATGGCTATGTCGTTTCTCTGCAACAGGATCAAGATCCTTACAAACACAGCTTCGTCTTGTATTATGAGAGATAATTTTTAGCAAGATATGAAATGGGGTAAGTTGGGGAAATAAAAAGAGAAATGCAAATATGATATATCAAATACATCTTATGAAAAAAAATTAATAATAAAACTGACTACAAATACTTGTACATGAACACCCATTTTTGGCAAGCCGTAATTCTTATAGTCTTCAACAAAAAATGTTTATTATTTGAAAAAATACTACACCAAACAGAAAATTCACTAAAACTTAACCTTACCTAACTAAAAAATAAAGAAAAAAAAAAGCCTTTGACAACTGTTACCTGAAGTGTCCTCCTCTTGTTGTCTTCTGTGTGGATCCAAGCTCGCAATGTGAGTTCTGTGATGAAGATTTCTGCCGCCTTGCTGAACAGAACAGGGGCCTCCGCACTGATCATCTTCACATCCTCATCCAGCTTCATGATCCTCTTGATCCGGGCCAGCGGTAACTCCTGCTGCCTCAAGTCTGTCTGTTGATTCCAGAGAAACTGATAGAGTGGATTAATACACTAATGAACAGCTAAACAAACAGGGGAAATTGGTGAATCTGTGTGAACCCCTTGCTTTCTTCTTGTACATGAAAGCTGTATCAGTCCATGAGATGTACTCTAGCTGGTTCTTTTATTTTGTGAATATTTTGAGAAGTTAAGGTAATATATAAGTATATCTCTTCAGTACAGACGCACTTGCCACAGACTAAGTCCCCAACTCTACATCACAAAATCTATTCAAAGATCTAAGTTGCCATGACTGGACGTGCCCTTCAGGCAATGCCTGAGGGGAGGGTTGATGGAGGCACACCCACCCAGGAATCACTGTCTTCACCTAGGTATGCACAGCAAGATCAGTTGAAACTTGGGAGCTCCAAGTTGACTTAGGATACGAGCGACACTTTTCAACAAACTTTTTCCTCCATTTGTGGTGTTAGTGTCTGTGTGCAGATTGCTTCTTGTACCAATGAATCCAACATTTTGTTCTCTACAATATTATCATCTTTAATTTGCCATACTTAGTACTCCATATCCTGAAGATCAATCATGATGTCCCATACACTACCCATGTTGTTTCCCTTGATATGCTGCTGGAGAAGGGTAAACCAGCCCCACCACCCCCTTCTGACCCTCTGCTTTAACCTTTCTGCTCTGGCACCCCTATAACCTTCTGATATGTAAATGCCAGTAACACACTGTGTAAGTAAGGTCTATCACATCTGAATACATTCCCAACCAAGCCTTTTATGGAAAAACTCAAGGATGAAGAGAAATGACGGCTAACTTTAGGAGAGTAGCTAAGGACTGTTGATGTGATGGACAAATTTATAACAGATATGGTTTCTAAATGATAAATATTTCAAATAAAAATTAACCAAATACTGAAACAAATATAAATAAAAGAAAATTATAACCAAAATAATATATATAACTGTAGTCATAAATCTCCACAAACAAATCTCCAAAATTATCGGAGTAATCCCAAGAAAGCCGGAAACCAAACCTGTGTGAGCTGCCTGATCTCCTCAGTGACTTTGGGCCAGAAGTTGTTGAGTCCCTGCTGCGCCTCCGTCATCGCCGGCTGCGGGCCATCTATCTGCCCCTCCACTGACATTCTAGCAGGGGGTTTAGAAAAAGTTAAGAATTTACTTTTTATCTGACTCTGAATAATAATAACAGTGATTCAAAAATATTATTAAGTCTATAAATCCTCATAGTACAGGGATTTGAATTCATGCTTCACTTTAATATATATACTTCATGATATAATTCACAATTCAATTAAGATTATGAATCCTTTCTTTCTCATATCATGCCTTTTTTTTTTTTACACAATATAGAAAAATAAACACATCAAACATCATGTTTTTGTAAATGAAGCAAGAAAAATATAGGTCAATGTATATGCATATGTATATGTATATGTATATGTATATGTATATGTATGTGTATGTATATTTATATATATGCATACTATATGCATATAAGAAAGAAAAACATGAGGTTGAGGTAATGGTGCTATCAAAGGCTGGTTGATGGTTTCTATGCTAGAATTTGATCACTATGAGAAAGTTACAAGTGACAAGCCTGTATGCAGAGCTTGGCCAAAAACAATTTTTTTTACACTTGTGACTAAAAATGGTTGAAGTCACCAAAACGACTAGTAGCCATTCATTTCCTGCAAGTTTTGGTCATTCTCTCAAGTACGGATGAACTCACTAGAGAAGCCCACAACTCCAAATCACAAAATTAATTGAACGTGCCTGGACATGTTTGAGGGGAGGGTTGATAGGGTGCTCTGCCCCCCCAACACCCCCCAGAAACATTATCTTCATCTCAGAATGCAAGGCAACTAGCGGCACTTTAATTGCAGTAAATTTCTAAATGTATATTAACCCCTTGGTGACGGGTGTAGTAAACTAAAAAAAAAATATACGCTCTGGCGATCATGGCAACGCGCCGACTTTGAGCGCAGGAGTTTGGTACATCAAGCCGAATCACCGCCTCAGAGCGTTTTTGGCACGTCAACGTGGCGTACAGCCACACACCACATTTTGAGCGGTTTGTTATGACGTCCAGAGAAGTGACCCGTTGTGAAGGGGTTAAATGAAACCTATAAAGTAAAGAACACAAATATGAAATATCCATTTGGATTTACCAGCGTCATCACTTATGAGTTGGAAAACAAGTGATCCAGTCTTCTAAAAATCATCCAAAGTATAGACCATTATGTAACATTGGCAAAGGAATGTAACAATATCCTAAAATTACATCAGTTAGATTATATAATCAAAAAGCTTAGAACAGTCTACCAGTACATTATTAGCACTCCACATGAGATTTTACAATAACGTTAAGAACATCATTCATTTTCTAAATCTTTATGCAGTCCTTGTGACATGATAACTTTATCTGTTTTGATCTTATCTTTACTGATGTTGATCTAATTCTGCCACTTTGACAAAATCCCATCATTAACAACTTCAGGCAAAACATTAAAGACGAAAATTTATAATTAACCCCTCCACACAACAGCAGTATCGACCTACTGCACGACTTTTCAGCTCTACAGAAAACTAACGCATCGGCCACACGCAACACAGTGGAAAACATTCCTAGTAGGAATTGAGATCAAGTTGCACAAAGAAAAGGCAACCCCAAACTCGCTTGTTCAAGTTCTTGCACAAACAGATCGAGAGCTGCCACGGCCTGCGCCCTCGGGCTCGGCCAGGACGAGGCAGTCCTGGTTCTGGCGAGGCTCAGGCGCCCTTGGGCTCAGGCGCCCTTGGGCTCAGGCGCCCTTGGGCTCTTCGGCAGGAGGCGGGTGCCAGGCATGTATGCGGGGCAGCTTTAGTGGCCTTGAGCTGCGTGCACAGCGCAGAGACCATGGCATCGCCTGAGGCCGTTCTGTCTTCATTAATTTTATCCTAAAAAAATCACGTAACAGAATTTTAAAAACAAATTTACTTGTTACTCCTCGAGATGCACGACTCTCCTTCGGTCCCGGAGCTCAGCTTTCAGCGTTCTCTCTTGAGCTTGCACCGATAACCGCAGTACGCGGGCAAATGCACAGAAAGCGGAAGCGAGCGGCCAGCGGGCTAGGCGAGGGAGGCCGCGGCGAGAGACATGGGCGAGCGGTCGGGGTCGCTTCCCTGCTTGAACTCGGGCTTGTAAACAAAAGGCCAACCTGCGCTTTCGTTTGCCGTCCCCTTGCTTGATAAGGGGTTTAGTGTATTTATTCGGCCCTAGAAGTTAATTTGAGGCATATACAAATGAAATTCAAGATATTTTGGAGATCT
>NC_061848.1:1272634-1280134 GCF_019202785.1 Penaeus chinensis
TAATAAGAATTTAGTCGCTTTCTCATTTTCTCTTTCTTTCCGCCCCCCGCTTTCTCTCCATTTTCCCTTTCACTGCCTCCGTTCCCTTCCTCTACATTTTACTCCTAATCCTCTGTTTAAGAGTTCTCTCTCTTTTTCGTCTCGTACTCTCTCTCTCTCTAAGTTGGACGAGCGAGTGCGAGTCCTCCATGCCTCGCTCCCTCCCCTCGCGTTTCTCTGTCCGTCCGTCTCTCTCCTCTCGCCTTTCTTTTCTTTTCTCTTTTCTTTCACCCTTTTCGAGCTATTATTATGATGACTTAGAGTGAGGAACAGTGTCTTACAACTTGCGATGCATATTTCAAATAATTTCCCTTGCTTACACGAAATTGTTTGATATTAAAAAAAAGACACTTGAGATTTCATATATGAAAAATATTGCCTTTTGCAATGGTAACACTGCAGACGGCTAGAAAAAATATGAATTTCAAGTTATCTTTTATGCATACATAATGTGTAATACTACAAGAGTACTTAAAGTTTGATTCAACTTAGATCTACTGAAGTGAATGGAAAAAAATCCTCAAGTAGTGTTCCTCCCTTCCAAAAGGCACCATTTGTAGGACAGTAAAAGGAGACATAAAAAAGAAACTTTTAATTTCTCTAAGGTAAGAACATGCAGCATGTTCTGTACGGCAATCTTATTAAGATTTGTACATCCAAAACTGGTCTGAAATCATAAAAAATATATTCATTATTTTTATCTCATTTATTAGAAATAAAAGGAAATATGTCATACATTTCTAATATGAACTGCAGATTCTGCCTTCAGTGATTTTTCATCACAAGCAACTATTTCTGATCCAGGAAGCCATATCAAACTGCTGATGAGATACAGCTAGATAAATCTGGTGGACGTCCTCTGCTGAGTAACTGTCGAAGCCACTTTCCTCGAGCGATTTCTTTATCATCTCAATAGTTGACGGAACGTCCTTACCATGGGAGGATCTTGCAACAGCTTCTACATCAACTCCATTGAAAGATTTCTTGACTTCCGGAGGTATTACCGAATATTGGAGTAGTTTTAGGGTTTCGGTGCTTCCTTCAAGCAATTTGTCACCAAGGGGACTTTCTACTGCTTTGCTCAGACATAAAAGTTTGTGAGACACCATTTTTATCAATATGTTATTATCATCAGTGCTTAAAACTTCTAAAGCTTCTTTAGAACTTACACCTAATTTCACAACTTCTTCCATTAACATTTTCATTGCTGGAGCAAAAATACCGAGAAATTCTGAAAGTTCCTCCAGTAATGCAAATGCTTGCAACAAAGAGCATTTTACTAAGTCTGCATTCATACAGGAAATATCACTTCCCTTTGACTGCCCCTGAAGACTAGTCACCGTACTATTTTCACTAGCCTTACACCCATCCTTGGAAGGATTGGTAATGCTTTTTTCAAGGTCAAGAGCCTTGTACTGCTGTCTGAGCACTTCAAGTTTCTCCTGATACTCGGATTCTTGTTTCTCTTGCAAAACTTCTTTCCAAAACTTTTTCCAAATTGTATCACACAATTCTGAGTCTAAAACATCTCCAAATTTGCTTTTGTACTCTTCCGTAAACATATCATGCACCTCTTCAAACTGTGGATGGATTTCTGGTACTTCTTGGAACACCTGGTATTCTGACACCAGATCATTCTTCATGTCTTCCTCTGCTCTCTCCAGTTGCTTCATGATGTCTGGGTTTAAGATGTTCCTGTTGGTTTGATTAGAAAGAAAAGAATGAGGATTAAAATTGTGTACATTTTTTTCCCCAAGTAGATAACATACTGACAACTAAATTTCCCTTCTCTCTCCATCTGCTGGAGCTGTATATTATTTTCATCTGACATTTACCATATTGTATCACGATAAAAAAAATTCTTTCCTCTACAGTCAGATAATAAATAATCTCAAGCTTTTCCCTATTAACACTTAAAATGCTTATGAACTCTACAGCAGTCTAACCTTGTCAATAACACTGTATCAATTCATTCTAAGTACTCTGTTCAAAGGCAAATATACCTTAGAATAAATTGTAAGACATCCAAAGCCATGCCATAAAAATCTAGTTGGGATTTGAGAACTTTCTCTACATCAAGTGCACTTAATTATATAATTCTTCTTTATGTACAGTCCCCTTCCCTTTCAAATCATGCTCCAGTGTTACTATTGTGCAAACTGCCAGCTTCTTCTCTAGCTTGCAAAACACATGTCATTATGAGTGGAAGGCATGAGTTTCAAAAAAGAGTTGAAGCTGGTGATCCACGTATCAATATCTCCGAGAGGTCTACTGGGAGGAAAAGGGGATTGGACCAAGTCATTTTAGGAAAACATCAAAAGCTAAGTTGCTTAAACAGTAATCTTTATGATATACTACTTTCTGATGCAATAAACATTTCCAATGTTTCAAACTGGCTTCCAAGAGACTAATTTAATACTGACCCTGAATCACATCCAGAATCTGTAGATACAATAGCTGGTGTTACTGTGGGTATGGAGACTGTTGGTGGTGATAATGATACTGATACTGACAATGAGGATGAGGATAATGAGGGTGGAGATGAAGCTGATGCTATGGGAAATGATGTTGATGAAGTTGATGTTGATGCCACATTTCTTGCAGGCATGAGCGAGGAGGAAGATTTTGCATGCAGTACAGGTGACGACATCTCTGACGATAAAGGCGACGATGATGATGCCCACAATGGTGACGTGCTTGGACATCTTCTAGAGGAGCCTGACTTCTGCCTCTCCCAAGATGTCCGTCTTCTTTTGGTTTCTCTTTCAGGTGATGAATGTGATGCCATCCTATATGAAACTGTGTGTGACCTGCTGCTGGTTCCACCTTTAAAAAAAGATTACAAAGAATGCATTACTACATAGACTTATCCAAAAGAACACATACAAGGCCAACAGTTTTTTGGCAAATTCCGACATCTTGTCATAGAGATGTTTTAAGGATCGCGAGAGACAAGGGTGTCAAACTTATTTACGGCAATGGGCTGTAGATGCAATTTGAGTACACAACATGAAGGCCAGACATGACTATGAGCAATCTGAATAACCTGACTTGGTGAATCATATTGCAAAATAAGAAGTGAATTTAGCCTACTCACTGAAACCTCTTAAAAACACACAAGCAAAACAAAAGCAAGTACTCATTTATCCATATACAGTTTGGTAGCCCAATAGCATAACCACAAAAAGTTGTCAATTACCTCTGAGACAAGTAACATAAACAGTTCTACAATAAATAATACAACTATAACAAAAAAAAATAATGCATACACATACATACACCTGCCGCAGACAGAAAAAAACAATCTACAAATTGGTTAAACTGTAATGGAGAATTTAATAAATAGGATTCATTCCAAAAACTGATAGTATAATACAACTGATATTCTTTAAAAGAATAAAAAAGCCCTATGTTATGTATTAAAGTAATACACAGCATACGGCTGGAGCAAAGGTGTTGGGCTGAAGGTTTGACACCCCAGTATAAGATGACCTTGAAAAACACCAGGAAAATGTTGTGTTACCTGTAGTATTGCTTTGTGAAATATTACTGTACAAAGAAGACTCTGCACATGCTAAGCCACAAAGTAGTCAATTAGTACACCTTGTGACCTCACTTGACTTCACCTTACCTGGAGTTTGCTGGATTTTTGTTCCTTTTTTATTACTAATGCTATCAATATTGATGCTGTTATTCTATTATAAACACTATAGTTATTATAGTGCTACTGACATTACTAAAAGCAATATATGAATACCAGAAATTATCTTTGAAAATCAAGGAAAAGGGTAAACAGGTGAGACAGGTAGTACTTGTAACTGGCTCATTAGTGAGTTTAGTACTTGTGGAATCATCTATGCGTAAAAATGATAAAGAAATTAAACTCACAGTGAGCATGGTATGTATGCGCATAAAATCCCCAGTGGCACTGGTTAATCCTATCCTTTGAAATTAAAGTTTGTACATAGCTGTATATACATATAAGCGCACATACTGTATATTATATGCAAAATCAGACATTATGTAGTCTGAGAATAATGTACTGGTCTCAAAGTGAATCTAGTCGACAAAGTGGAGGAGGAGGAGGAGGAGGAGGAGGAGGAGGAGGAGGAGGAGGAGGAGAGGAGGAGGAGGAGAGGAGGAGGAGGAGAGGAGGAGGAGGAGGAAGAGGAGGAGGAGGAGGAGAGGAGGAGGAAGAGGAGGAGGAGGAGGAGGAGGAGGAGGAGGAGGAGGAGGAGGAGGAGGAGGAGGAGGAGGAGGAGGAGGAGGAGGAGGAGGAGGAGGAGGAGGAGGAGGAGGAGGAGGAGGAAGAGGAGGAGGAGGAGGAGGAGGAGGAGGAGGAGGAGGAGAAGGAGGAGGAGGAGGAGGAGGAGGAGGAGGAGGAGGAGGAGGAGGAGGAGGAGGAGGAGGAGGAGGAGAAGGAGGAGGAGGAGGAGAAGGAGGAGGAGGAGGAGGAGGAGGAGGAGGAGGAGGAGGAGGAGGAGGAGGAGGAGGAGGAGGAGGAGGAGGAGGAGGAGGAGGAGGAGGAGGAGGAGGAGGAGGAGGAGGAGGAGGAGGAGGAGGAGGAGGAGGAGGAGGAGGAGGAGGAGGAGGAGGAGGAGGAGGAGGAGGAGGAGAGGAGGAGGAGGAGGAGGAGGAGGAGGAGGAGGAGGAGGAGGAGGAGGAGGAGGAGGAGGAGGAGGAGAGGAGGAGGAGGAGGAGGAGGAGGAGGAGGAGGAGGAGGAGAGGAGGAGAGGAGGAGGAGGAGGAGGAGGAGGAGGAGGAGGAGGAGGAGGAGGAGAAGGAGGAGAAGGAGGAGAAGGAGGAGGAGGAGAAGGAGGAGAAGGAGGAGGAGGAGGAGGAGGAGGAGGAGGAGGAGGAGGAGGAGAGGAGGAGGAGGAGGAGGAGGAGGAGGAGGAGGAAGCAGAAGAGGAAGAGGAAGAGGAAGAAGAGGAGGCAAAAGCAGAAGAGGAAGAGGAAAAGGAAAGAAAAAAAAAGAAAAGAAGAACGATGGCATTAGAATGACCAACAGAAATTCTCTGAAACATTTTTTTTGTTTTCACAAATATGGAACCATACATTCATAAAAACAAAACAAAAAAACAGATCAGTATTTACTTCTGCTCCATTCTGATGAATTTCTCAATGATCCTTCAGACCTTGAACTTCTTTCAGAATTTTCCCAGTTCGAGTCTTTCCTCTTCCTGTGATTGTACCCGTGGTTTTCGCTGTCATAATTACTCTTGCTCTCCCCGCATCTGGCAGTCTTTCTTTGCCGTGGTGATTCCCCCTCCCTCCATTTCCTATGGGTGCTCCACTCTTCCTCATCCAGTTTCCTCCGTGAGCTCCAGCTTCTCTCCTGGCTGCCACTCCCGCTCCGACTGCTAGGACTGCAACTTCTCCTCCTGCTTCTGCTCCTACTCTGCCTCCTCCTGCTCCTGCTGCTACTGTTCCTCCTCCTGCTCCTGCTGCTACTATGCCTCCTGCTACTCCTGTTATGGTCTTGAGTGGTACAATCTCCACTGCCAGCTCTCCTTTTACTACTGCTACCACAGGTGTCGCTACTTAGCCTCCTTCTGCGCAGGTCTCTGTCTCTTCTCTCTTTGGGGGCTAGATCGCCATCTTTGTAATCAGACTTATTTTTTGCTTTTTTGGCGATTTGGTAGTCCAGCTCAATACACTTTTTAAAAAGAAGTGGCACTTTGATAACCCACTTTGCCTCCTCTTTAGAGGTCTCCATGATTTGCTCAGACTTTTTCTCGAGCATAGTCAAGTCCAGTTTCGGACTTTCCTCCGCTGCTTCACTGCCTGTAGGAAGAAAGATAACTGCTATAACCAAGTCATAATCTTCCAATTTACTTGCATTAATGGAAATTGCTTTTTGTTGCTTTCTGTGCAGTAAGTAAGTCGCCAAACAAATACATATCTAAACACCTGATTAAACTTTCATCTGGATGCTGCTCTTCCTGCTCATTCCCTGCAAATCTCTGCTCCATTCCTCCGCAAATTGAAGACATCCCAACCCCTTATGTTCTCCAAAAAGCCACCTTTAGTTAGTCTCTTTTTAGTTCAACCTAAATATGAAGTGTCTACAGGTGCACCCCAGAATCAGCTAATGGCAACCACAGGTGCCCCAGCTGAAAGGAGGGATGTGCCACACAAAGCCACGGGGAGGAGATAAACTGCACCAGGCCCAAGGTTTAGGGCTTAGTGATGGCAAATAAAAGAAAGAGAATGATCATAATCTTTAAACCAATCTTTCTGTGCAATTCCCCTATTGTCTTAACTCTTTTCTGTATTCTCCTCCTATCAGAAGACCCTTATTATCATTTCTACAATATGCGCATCAACTTTGTAATTTGTACTACTACTTGCTATCCTGAAATATCTAGCCAATGCATCTCTTTCTTGCATTTTGAATTGCCTATTTGTTGACCTGTTCCTCATCCCCCCTCAAATGCATCTCCTTTGAAAATACAATGGAACTATTTCCTCTGATCGCTTTTACATTATTTCAATCTTTTTATTTCATTACACCTATGTTTGCATTGCACTACACATCCTTGAATATTTCTCTCTTGCTTACCCTTAGCAGCATGCCCTGTTTTGCAATCCTCCTCACATCTACCCAATATCGTACTTTGAAAAATCTTCCTTACCTTTATCCAAATCCTCTTCTTTGACTTCATCACAATCTTCCTTATTTTCATCACAATCCTCCTTTTTGAGATCTTCCTTGCTTCCTTCCAAACCCTCCGCCTTCAGATCTCTCTTGCCTTTATCCTCCCCTTCCTTTTCGAGATATCCCTTGCCTTCATCCAAATCATCCTTCTTGTGCTCTTTCTTGCCTTTATCCACATCTTCATTCTTCAGATCTTTGGCTTTATCCAAATTGTCCTTTTTCAAATCATTCTTACCTGTATCCAAGTCTTCCTCCTTGAGATCTCCCTTGCCTTTATCCGTCTCACCCTTCTTCACATCTCCCTTGCCTTTATCCGTCTCACCCTTCTTCACATCTCCCTTGCCTTTATCCGTCTCACCCTTCTTCACATCTCCCTTGCCTTTATCTGTCTCACCCTTCTTCACATCTCCCTTGCCTTTCTCCGTCTCACCTTTCTTCACATCTCCCTTGCCTTTATCCAATTCCTCTATCTTTAGATCTCCCTTGCTTTTATCCAAATCATCCCCTTTCAGATATTCTTTGCCTATATTCAAATCCTCCTCCTTGAGGTCTTTACGTTCTTCCAAATCATCCTTGTTCAGATCTTCTTTGTCTTCATGGAAATGACCCTCCTGATCCTTCTTGCCTTTGACCAAAGCCTCTTCCTTTAGGTCTCCTTCACCTTTATCCAGATTATTCTCCGGATTCCCCCTGCCTTCATCCAAATTGTCCTTCAGATCTGCTTTGCCTTTATCAAAGTAATCTTTCTTAGGTTCTCCCTTTCCGTTATCCAAACTAGCACTTTTCGGACCTCCTTTGCC
>NC_061848.1:1285134-1298748 GCF_019202785.1 Penaeus chinensis
TTATTTCTATAAATCATGCACTTTTGATATTTTAAACAAATGATGACATACTCATTTTAATACACAAAATGTATGTATATTAAAAGGATAAAGGAGCCTTTAATAACAATAACTCTCTGCAAGATATGAAAAGAGGTATACAAATTACAGACAGAAATGAAACTTACCATAGCCTTTTGACACTTCCACGACTGGCGTTACTTCAGAATCCTCTGCATTCATTAAGCAAAACAGCATATTTATCACAAGTTCATTCCAGTCCCCCAATAATCCCTCATCCTTTGAAATATCTTTCAAAATATCTATGAAGTGCAAAATAAGCTTCCTTTTGCTATGGTACTTTTTCAGCATAGCTCTCTGTTCTGATTTAAGAGACAAGTTCTCTATCATTGAAATCCACTCTGATAAAAGAGCAGTACTGTACGCATTCCACAGCTGTGACTGACCGATGAGAAAGGAGATGTTCAACTGCTTTTCACTTACTGTGTGGATGTAGTTATGAGTGCACTGAGAGCTTACCCCTGCCCATAAGACAGAATCTGGGGGTATGGGGGCTAAAACCATGGAGGAACCTTTCCCTAAGTACTCTCTTGAATCCGAGATGAAATCCTTTGCTCGGTTAATGATTACACTAATGTCCTTCTTGACTCGAGCGCAGGAATATGAACTTTTCAGGTCATAGCACAGTAAAGGACTCTGACATTTTGCTGCAGCACATTTTGGCCCAGCAAGAGTAGGGGTATATAAGACTGAATGCAAGTCTGCCAGTAATACCCAGAGAGTATGATGTGGCCACTTCCTTTGATGTTCTTTGATTGTAAATTTGTTGAAGTCACTGAAGTATATTCTCTGCTCAATGAAATGTATTGGCAAATCCAGCTCCATGTTTTCTAACTGTTCAAAAATGTGCTTGGATCCTATGACAATGACATCTCTGTAGTTGTATTTCAATTTATTCACGATTTCCTCCGGCTCTAAATTCTTTGTTGTGGAGTTTGTTTTTGATCTTTCATTCTCTAAACATTTTACGGCTTCTTTTGGTGCAGATTTAAGATTCAAATTATCCTGTTCTGAGGGATCTAAGAGGGCTACTGTTGCCAATGTGCAGTTTGATTTTTCTTGCTCAAGAAGCTCCATGGGACTAAATTTTCCTTGTTCTGCAGACATCGAGACCATAGCAGGTGTGGTGCTAGACACAATTTTTTTCAGCTCTGAAAGATTTTTGGTGGATACTGCTGTGGACTTATGATTCAAACTTTCCTGCTCTGTTGGTTGGGAAACGGCCGCTGGTGGGGAGTCGGACTCTGGTTTCCCTTGCTCAGTCTCTGGTGTGGGACAGGGCTCATCTATTAACCCCTGAGACAATAGTTTTCTTGGTGTAATTTTCAGAGCCATTTGGATAATCACTTTCATCATCACTATCCATGCTTTAGTTACATAAGAATAATCCTTTAAATCCATTACTGGCACTAGGTTCCTCCCATTCAGTGCTTCTCTGTACTGCATAATCACATGTGGTGACATTCCACAGTTAATGAAATCTTCATCTATGTGCAATGCATTACAATATGCATTAAAAATAGCATACAAACAGTTTAAAATTTTGCTTGGAGTGCAATATCCATTACTCATTTCACAAACTTTGTGGAGGTCAGAGTGAACCGGGAAACTCTCTTCCTCAATCACAGTTGCTGGTATGGGAGGGACTACGACCACAATGCCATGGTTCCCAAGTTTCCTCTGCACCGATTCTTTCATTTTCTGGCTAAGATGCAGCATGATCTTTACCACATCTTTCATTCTCTTGCTGTTCTTGCACTCTCTGAATGCGAGAGAGGACATTGGGGTAAAGCACCTCTTACAGGATGAACAGGGTTCAAACGCAACAAAATCATAGATTCCCAGTGCTAGGATCCACAGTGAGTTCTTTGTCTGTTCATTCACATTTCTACTCACAATGTCTGGAATGGTTGACAGTCTTATGTCCTCGTCTGCGAGGACAATAACCTGAAATTTTTAGAGGGCAAAATAAGCTGAGGTGTGGGTGTACTTGTGTACATATGAATATCCAACAGTTTATCTATATATACTGAGTGTGCTTTAATACATTTTTCAATGGCATGCATTTCTACTTTACCTCACTTACTTACCCTGGCTGAATTTAATTTGGAAAGAACTCTTTTGTACATGATGTTGCTGAGGACAACTATATTCTTAAAGAAGGATTCTCCAGTACCTTCATTTGGCTTGCTAGATTTTTGTGAGAAAAAAGAGAAATACTAACTAGTTTTCATAAAATATACAGATTTCAATTTGTTTTTGCTTCTTAAAATGGAGAGAAAAAAAAAAAATATATATATATATACTGCTAACTTAAACACTAAAGAAGAAAGAAGAAGGGAAAAAGAGAACAGTATTCACACCATACCTAACGTTTCTGGAACTTTTTAAAATGGATGTGGTTTCTTTATCAATCTGCAAGAACAAGAATTGTAAGTTAAAACAGTGCACAGTATACAAAACTATAAATCTAAAACACATTTTTTTCATCACTCCTATGTAAATCTGGAATTTCTAGGTGGCCAATAAATTTTCTAGATTGTGAAGACTTGTTTTTAGGAAGTAAGGGAGGGAAAGAGGAAAGAAATAAGCAGAAACAAGAAAGAAGACAAAAGAAAAAGACAGACATCTAAAGAAGGAGGAGTTTGTGCAGAAATGCTGACTACCTGTAGTGGCGAGTAGGTTGGTGTCTTGCCTGGAGAACCCGAAGGAGCAGTCACTGGTACCGTTTTTGTGGTCCTTGTCATTGAAGCAGTTGTCATCAATGCAGGGCTATCTGATCTGTTATCTGATGCTTTTAGAACTGTCTTTGTTGAATCCTCACAGGCTACTGGTGTTCCCATTACAAGTTCTGGAAGGGAAGTGTTTGATGTCTTGCTGGGACTGCTGGTGATTAATCTATCAATGGAATTTGACACTGTGGAGATAAGCAGTCTATCTGCAGATTTTGATGGTGCAGTAACTGGTGTTCTGCCTGTAGCACATGCAGGTGATATAAATGCCTTGTCTGGCATCTTATTTACAGATGATAATGGACCTCTGACTCCTAATGTAATTGCAGAACTTTTAAAGGTTGGGGTACTAATTGCAGATGACAGTGATGTTCTTTGCTTCGCAGATGGTGTCTCGTTTACTGAAGCTGAGGGGGTTTCAATTAATAACTTTTTAGATGCTGCTATTCTAGCAGACATACTATCTGTATGTGTAGAACCTGTGATTAATAATTTACTTGTAGAAACTTCTGTTATAGTTTCTGTCTCCTCTGGGGAGGCTCTTGTAGCAGCCAGTGTCTTGTTTGCAGGTGTTGCAGCTGAAGTCTTACTTGTAGGTGGTTTAGATACAGACTTGTTTGTGGAAGCTGTCATTATAGCTGGTGTTTTGCTTGTAGAAATGAGTGTTGTAGCTGGTGTCTTGCTTGATGAAGCTGTTGGAATTGGTGTCTTGCTTGTAGAAACTGTTGTACCCGGCATCATACTTGTAGAAGTTATATTCAGAGTCTTGCTTGTAGAGGGTGTTGTAGTTGGCACCTTGCTTGTAGAGGGTGTTGTAGTTGGCACCTTGCTTGTAGAGGGTGTTGTAGTTGGCACCTTGCTTGTAGAGGGTGTTGTAGTTGGCACCTTGCTTGTAGAGGGTGTTGTAGTTGGCACCTTGCTTGTAGAGGGTGTTGTAGTTGGCACCTTGCTTGTAGAGGGTGTTGTAGTTGGCACCTTGCTTGTAGAGGGTGTTGTAGTTGGCACCTTGCTTGTAGAGGGTGTTGTAGTTGGCACCTTGCTTGTAGAGGGTGTTGTAGTTGGCACCTTGCTTGTAGAGGGTGTTGTAGTTGGCACCTTGCTTGTAGAGGGTGTTGTAGTTGGCACCTTGCTTGTAGAGGGTGTTGTAGTTGGCACCTTGCTTGTAGAGGGTGTTGTAGTTGGCACCTTGCTTGTAGAGGGTGTTGTAGTTGGCACCTTGCTTGTAGAGGGTGTTGTAGTTGGCACCTTGCTTGTAGAGGGTGTTGTAGTTGGCACCTTGCTTGTAGAGGGTGTTGTAGTTGGCACCTTGCTTGTAGAGGGTGTTGTAGTTGGCACCTTGCTTGTAGAGGGTGTTGTAGTTGGCACCTTGCTTGTAGAGGGTGTTGTAGTTGGCACCTTGCTTGTAGAGGGTGTTGTAGTTGGCACCTTGCTTGTAGAGGGTGTTGTAGTTGGCACCTTGCTTGTAGAGGGTGTTGTAGTTGGCACCTTGCTTGTAGAGGGTGTTGTAGTTGGCACCTTGCTTGTAGAGGGTGTTGTAGTTGGCACCTTGCTTGTAGAGGGTGTTGTAGTTGGCACCTTGCTTGTAGAGGGTGTTGTAGTTGGCACCTTGCTTGTAGAGGGTGTTGTAGTTGGCACCTTGCTTGTAGAGGGTGTTGTAGTTGGCACCTTGCTTGTAGAGGGTGTTGTAGTTGGCACCTTGCTTGTAGAGGGTGTTGTAGTTGGCACCTTGCTTGTAGAGGGTGTTGTAGTTGGCACCTTGCTTGTAGAGGGTGTTGTAGTTGGCACCTTGCTTGTAGAGGGTGTTGTAGTTGGCACCTTGCTTGTAGAGGGTGTTGTAGTTGGCACCTTGCTTGTAGAGGGTGTTGTAGTTGGCACCTTGCTTGTAGAGGGTGTTGTAGTTGGCACCTTGCTTGTAGAGGGTGTTGTAGTTGGCACCTTGCTTGTAGAGGGTGTTGTAGTTGGCACCTTGCTTGTAGAGGGTGTTGTAGTTGGCGCCTTGCTTGTAGAGGGTGTTGTAGTTGGCGCCTTGCTTGTAGAGGGTGTTGTAGTTGGCGCCTTGCTTGTAGAGGGTGTTGTAGTTGGCGCCTTGCTTGTAGAGGGTGTTGTAGTTGGCGCCTTGCTTGTAGAGGGTGTTGTAGTTGGCACCTTGCTTGTAGAGGGTGTTGTAGTTGGCACCTTGCTTGTAGAGGGTGTTGTAGTTGGCACCTTGCTTGTAGAGGGTGTTGTAGTTGGCACCTTGCTTGTAGAGGGTGTTGTAGTTGGCACCTTGCTTGTAGAGGGTGTTGTAGTTGGCACCTTGCTTGTAGAGGGTGTTGTAGTTGGCACCTTGCTTGTAGAGGGTGTTGTAGTTGGCACCTTGCTTGTAGAGGGTGTTGTAGTTGGCACCTTGCTTGTAGAGGGTGTTGTAGTTGGCACCTTGCTTGTAGAGGGTGTTGTAGTTGGCGCCTTGCTTGTAGAGGGTGTTGTAGTTGGCGCCTTGCTTGTAGAGGGTGTTGTTGGCACCTTGCTTGTAGAGGGTGTTGTAGTTGGTGCATTGCTTGTAGAGGGTGTTGTATTTGGTGCCTTGTTTGTAGAGGCTGTTGTAGTTGGTGCCTTGCTTGTAGAGGCTGTTGTAGTTGGTGTCTTGCTTGTAGAGGGTGTTGTAGTTGGTGCCTTGTTTGTAGAGGCTGTTGTAGGTGGTGCCTTGCTTGTAGAGGCTGTTGTAGATGGTGTCTTGCTTGTAGAGGCTGTTGTAGTTGGTGCCTTGTTTGTAGAGGCTGTTGTAGTTGGTGCCTTGCTTGTAGAGGCTGTTGTAGATGGTGTCTTGCTTGTAGAGGCTGTTGTAGTTGGTGCCTTGCTTGTAGAGGCTGTTGTAGTTGGTGCCTTGTTTGTAGAGGCTGTTGTAGTTGGTGCCTTGCTTGTAGAGGCTGTTGTAGTTGGTGCCTTGCTTGTAGAGGGTGTTGTAGTTGGTGCATTGCTTGTAGAGGGTGTTGTAGTTGGTGCCTTGTTTGTAGAGGCTGTTGTAGTTGGTGCCTTGCTTGTAGAGGCTGTTGTAGTTGGTGCCTTGCTTGTAGAGGCTGTTGTAGTTGGTGCCTTGTTTGTAGAGGCTGTTGTAGTTGGTGCCTTGCTTGTAGAGGCTGTTGTAGTTGGTGCCTTGCTTGTAGAGGCTGTTGTAGTTGGTGCCTTGTTTGTAGAGGCTGTTGTAGTTGGTGCCTTGCTTGTAGAGGCTGTTGTAGTTGGTGCCTTGCTTGTAGAGGGTGTTGTAGTTGGTGCCTTGTTTGTAGAGGCTGTTGTGGTTGGTGTCTTGCTTGTAGAGGCTGTTGTAGTTGGTGCCTTGTTTGTAGAGGCTGTTGTAGTTGGTGCCTTGTTTGTAGAGGCTGTTGTAGTTGGTGCCTTGCTTGTAGAGGCTGTTGTAGTTGGTGTCTTGCTTGTAGAGGCTGTTGTAGTTGGTGCCTTGTTTGTAGAGGCTGTTGTAGTTGGTGCCTTGCTTGTAGAGGCTGTTGTAGTTGGTGCCTTGCTTGTAGAGGCTGTTGTAGTTGGTGTCTTGCTTGTAGAGGCTGTTGTAGTTGGTGCCTTGCTTGTAGAGGCTGTTGTAGTTGGTGCATTGCTTGTAGAGGCTGTTGTAGTTGGTGCCTTGCTTGTAGAGGCTGTTGTAGTTGGTGCCTTGCTTGTAGAGGCTGTTGTAGTTGGTGCCTTGCTTGTAGAGGCTGTTGTAGTTGGTGCCTTGCTTGTAGAGGCTGTTGTAGTTGGTGCCTTGCTTGTAGAGGCTGTTGTAGTTGGTGCCTTGCTTGTAGAGGCTGTTGTAGTTGGTGCCTTGCTTGTAGAGGCTGTTGTAGTTGGTGCCTTGCTTGTAGAGGCTGTTGTAGTTGGTGCCTTGCTTGTAGAGGCTGTTGTAGTTGGTGCCTTGCTTGTAGAGGCTGTTGTAGTTGGTGCCTTGCTTGTAGAGGCTGTTGTAGTTGGTGCCTTGCTTGTAGAGGGTGTTGTAGTTGGTGCCTTGCTTGTAGAGGTTGTTGTAGTTGGTGCCTTGCTTGTAGAGGGTGTTGTAGTTGGTGCCTTGCTTGTAGAGGGTGTTGTAGTTGGTGCCTTGCTTGTAGAGGGTGTTGTAGTTGGTGTCTTGCTTGTAGAGGGTGTTGTAGTTGGTGCCTTGCTTGTAGAGGTTGTTGTCAGTTGGTGCCTTGCTTGTAGAGGGTTTGTTTGTTGTTGGTGTCTTTGCTTGTAGAGGGTGTTGTAGTTGGCGTCTTGCTTGTAGAGGCTGTTGTAATTGGCCGTCTTGCTTGTAGATGTAGTTGGCATTATGCTTGTAGATGGTATTGTAGTTAGTGCCTTGATTGTAGATTTAGTTGGTGACTGGCTTGTAGATTTAGTTGGTGACTTGCTTGTAGATGTAGTTGGTGCCTTGCTTGTAGATGTAGTTGACATTATGCTTGTAGATGGTATTGTAGTTGGTGCCTTGATTGTAGATGTAGTTGGCATTATGCTTGTAGATGGTATTGTTGTTGGCATTATGCTTGTAGATGGTATTGTAGTTGGCATTATGCTTGTAGATGGTATTTTAGTTGGCATTATGCTTTTAGATGGTATTGTTGTTGGCATTATGCTTGTAGATGGTATTGTTGTTGGCATTATGCTTGTAGATGGTATTGTAGTTGGCATTATGCTTGTAGATGGTGTTGTAGTTGGTGTCTTGCTTGTAGAGGGTGTTGTAGTTGGTGCCTGGCTTGTAGAGGGTGTTGTAGTTGGTGCCTGGCTTGTAGAGGGTGTTGTAGTTGGTGCTTTGCTTGTAGAGGGTGTTGTAGTTGGTGCTTTGCTTGTAGAGGGTGTTGTAGTTGGTGCTTTGCTTGTAGAGGGTGTTGTAGTTGGTGCTTTGCTTGTAGAGGGTGTTGTAGTTGGTGCTTTGCTTGTAGAGGGTGTTGTAGTTGGTGCTTTGCTTGTAGAGGATGTTGTAGTTGGTGCCTTGCTTGTAGAGGCTGTTGTAGTTGGTGCATTGCTTGTAGAGGGTGTTGTAGTTGGTGCATTGCTTGTAGAGGGTGTTGTAGTTGGTGCATTGCTTGTAGAGGCTGTTGTAGTTGGTGCATTGCTTGTAGAGGCTGTTGTAGTTGGTGCATTGCTTGTAGAGGCTGTTGTAGTTGGTGCATTGCTTGTAGAGGCTGTTGTAGTTGGTGCATTGCTTGTAGAGGCTGCTGTAGTTGGTGCATTGCTTGTAGAGGGTGCTGTAGTTGGTGCATTGCTTGTAGAGGGTGCTGTAGTTGGTGCATTGCTTGTAGAAGGGTGCTGTAGTTGGTGCATTGCTTGTAGAGGGTGCTGTAGTTGGTGCTTTGCTTGTAGAGGGTGCTGTAGTTGGTGCTTTGCTTGTAGAGGGTGCTGTATTTGGTGCTTTGCTTGTAGAGGGTGCTGTAGTTGGTGCTTTGCTTGTAGAGGGTGCTGTAGTTGGTGCATTGCTTGTAGAGGGTGTTGTAGTTGGTGCACTGCTTATAGAGGGTGCTGTAGTTGGGGCATTGCTCGTAGAGGGTGCTGTAGTTGGGGCATTGCTCGTAGAGGGTGCTGTAGTTGGTGCATTGCTTGTAGAGGGTGCTGTAGTTGGTGCACTGCTTGTAGAGGGTGCTGTAGTTGGTGCATTGCTTGTAGAGGGTGCTGTAGTTGGTGCATTGCTTGTAGAGGGTGCTGTAGTTGGTGCATTGCTTGTAGAGGCTGTTGTAGTTGGTGCATTGCTTGTAGAGGCTGTTGTAGTTGGTGCATTGCTTGTAGAGGCTGTTGTAGTTGGTGCATTGCTTGCAGAGGCTGTTGTAGTTGGTGCATTGCTTGTAGAGGCTGTTGTAGTTGGTGCATTGCTTGCAGAGGCTGTTGTAGTTGGTGTATTGCTTGTAGAGGCTGTTGTAGTTGGTGCATTGCTTGTAGAGGCTGTTGTAGTTGGTGCATTGCTTGTAGAGGCTGTTGTAGTTGGTGCATTGCTTGTAGAGGCTGTTGTAGTTGGTGCATTGCTTGTAGAGGCTGTTGTAGTTGGTGCATTGCTTGTAGAGGCTGTTGTAGTTGGTGCATTGCTTGTAGAGGCTGTTGTAGTTGGTGTATTGCTTATAGAGGCTGTTGTAGTTGGTGTATTGCTTGTAGAGGCTGTTGTAGTTGGTGTATTGCTTGTAGAGGCTGTTGTAGTTAGTGCATTGCTTGTAGAGGCTGTTGTAGTTGGTGCATTGCTTGTAGAGGCTGTTGTAGTTGGTGTATTGCTTGTAGAGGCTGTTGTAGTTAGTGCATTGCTTGTAGAGGCTATTGTAGTTGGTGCATTGCTAGTAGAGGGTGTTGTAGTTGGAGCCTGGCTTGTAAAAGCTGTTGATGCAGATGGTGTCTCACCTGTAACAGTTGTAACTTGTAAATTGCTTCTTGTTGTCTCTGCCGTCTTGATCATTTCTTTCATAGAATCTATTGTTGTAGTTGGTGTCTTGTTTGAAGAAGCATTTGTGGCTGTTTCTGGAGCTAGTGTCTTGCTTGCAGAATCACTGGTTGTAGCTGGAGCAATGCTTATAGTTGTTGTAATGAGTTCCTTACTTGTAGAAAGTGTAGTGATTGGCGAGTTGTTTGTAAAAACTGATTTTGTGGTAGACATGCTGCTTCCTGAAGTAAGAGTTGTAGCTGTTGCCCTGCTTGTATAACATGTTGTGCTTAGTGAGGGGTCTGCTGAAGCTGTTGTTTTGTTGGTAGAATCAGCTGCGATTTCTGCCTTGATTGTTGAAGCTGATGTTAATGGTGTCTTCCCTACAGAATCACCTGTGTTAACGATTACTGTTGTTCCACCAGTTGTTTCTAATCCTCCTGGCATGCTTGCTATAGCTTCAAATCCTACTAATTTGGCAGGAGTATCCTGTGCAGAACAAATTACAGGAAGTGTTGTTTTATCAGTAACTTGGGATGTTGACAGGTTTTTGTTTGTAGTTCCTGAAGCAATTGTAGCAGATTGTATTATTTTGCTTGTAGAATCTGTCAGGGTGCTAACTGCAGTTCTGACTGCCAATGAAATATTAGCATTCTTTGCTGAAGTTGAAAGCACTGCATTGCTCATTAAACCAACTTGAGGAGAATCACGTAAAACAGAACTATTTACTGCTGATTTTGTTGAAACAGAATTAGAATCTGCAACTAACTTTTGTACAGTCTTACGGACAGCTGATGTAACAGCCACTTTCCGGTGCCTTTGGACACATGCAACTAAAGTTCTACCATTACTAGCATACTGTGGTTTTCTGATTTTCTCAATGCGGCTCCACTCTTGAAAGCCTTGAGCAGCTGCATCCTCCCGTGCCCAACTATTAAATCTCTCCACTGCACCTGTGAGACACACATTTTCCACCAAATAGGAAATTTCTGGAAGTATAGGAATCACATGACCAGAAGTTCTCATATGACTGAGAGCATTACATCTTTCTATAGCATCTAGTTGTAATGGTAACAAGTCTGTGAATAAAACTTTGTATTTATTGGAATTCCCAGCTATGTGCTCTCTCAACATCTTTGCTCTTGATACCAAAAACTGATATAATCTGGAGTCTGTATCTCTTTGAAGTTCTACTCTCTTGAATGCTGGCAAGCACCCAAAATATCTGCATTGTCTGTCAGGTTTCAAATTTATAGCAGTGCTAACACCAGACATCATCACAAAGAGCGTGCCTTTTAGGTAGGATCTACATGTCTTTATGAAACCTCTATCAAATCGAAAGTCAAGGTTATTTCTATATAAAATTGAAACATGTGACAAATGTAGATTCCTGAGCATTGAATCTTGCTGATCACATATAAGCACAATCTTCTTCAGAGTGAACTTCTCCTGTAAAAAGTAAAGGAATTATCATTAGAATTTTTCATTACATTTACCTATTGTGCAACCAGACATCCTCTTCTTCAATATATCCTTTCTGTAAATATGAATGTTAGTGCAGTCATTTTGATTTTGAATTTAAAAACTAAAGATATTACAATAGATATTCACACAAATATAAATCCAGTTGCTGACTCCTGTAGTCCCACAACCTGTTCCATCACCCTTTCTGCCAGTGGGTGAGGAGTGCACATGATTTATCTTGGGTGTCTTTCACACAAATTCCTGGGCTCTTCTCAAGCTTCATTACTACTGTGAATGATGAGTCATATTATACAATGGTTTAATGTGAATTTTAAATGCTCTTCTTTCCTTTTTTGTGTTCTTTATCATGGTGGTTTTAAGTTCTTTTTCCTTGTGGGGTACATCTTTTGGAGATGCCTTCACCTTCCTCTATTTTTAATCACACTTGCTTTTCCTCTTTCATAAGGGGTTAGAAGAGTAGAGTCGTGTGGTGCTCGTGGTGCTCTTTGAAAGGTTTGCCAAGGCTAGTCCCTTGTCCCTTGCCCCTGCTCTCAGGGAAGCTTAGGGAGAGGAGGATGGACCATGAGGGTTCTTCTGTGGGGAGGTCTTCTTCTTCATGATTTGCGGAGTTCTAGCTTCGCCCGGGTCTTCTAAATATGGCCCGGCCTGTGTGACCTTTTTACGGCTGTCTCATTTATTTGTCTGACACTCGGTGCTTACCGTGGCGGCGGGATTGCCAGCAGGTGCTCCTGCCGCCATGGTGTAAACAAAATCACACAGCCTCATTACCAGCACGGCGGCTGTTGTGGGCGGTCCATGTCTCAGGAATTGTGTATGGTCACAATTTTCTAAGTAGTGGACTAGTGTGGCGTTCGGCTCGCCGCAGTGCTTGCAGCACCTTTCATCGCGTTCGATTGTTGGGATAATCTGCCATGCGCAGTGGTAACCTAGGCGCATTCTGTGAAGAATGACTTCGGTACCTCTGTTGCTTACTTCAGAGAGTGCCAGTGGTTCATAGCCTGTGGCGTCTGAGTACCAGCTGGCCGAGGGGGAGGTTCTCGTTTCCTCTCTGTGGAGCTGCCTTAGGAAGGTATGACCGACCAAGGCACACTTCTCCTGAAGTAATTTTCGGCTCGGTTTTATCGTCATGGGATTTGGGGGCATACCCCTGCCAGCGACGGCTAGTCTGTCAGCAACTTGTTCCCTGTGGGGAGGTAGGGAGGGGATCTTTCCTTTTTCTTAATCTTTGTCTTGATTATGAGTGCACTTGTTCCTAACTCTGCTTATTCTTTCAGGATTTCTAGGAGACCTGGAGAAGAGGATGGGAAGGGTTTGGTACTTGCCTCTTTTAAGAGCACTTTCTGGCTGCTGCCTGATTTATCACCCCTGATGGGTCTTACCCTGATGTGCTTGACTTCCCATAGTTTAATCTTTCACTGGTTGCCATGTGGGACATAGCTTCCTCCTCTCTGCCATTTTGTAGGCCATACTAAGGGTTCACTTGCTCTGCTGCTCTGGTCTTGTGATGAGCGCCTGGCAGGGGATGGTGGGGTACCACTCACTTCTCTTCCCTGAGTGGACAAACTCCTGTGAGTGCTATCAAATGCTTCAAATCACAATAGTGGTCTTGAACATTTTGTGGCTTGTCTGCTGGTTGCCTTTCTTCCAGCTGCTAAATGCTTAGAGCCAAACAGCACAGGGGTAACCATCCCTTTCTCCTCATTTCCAGCTATATTCTTGCAGCTCCTGTATCCCCTCTCACACTCTGTGATGCACTTTTAAAACCTTACTATTGAATCCCCTCATTTGCAGTTTGTTGCTAAGTATGGTCACCCACATTTCTTGACTGATAGTTGCTGTTCTTGTTTCTAGTGAGATGCTAATATCTGACCTCTGTAGGTGTAGCTAGACTCCCCGTACCTGTTCTTATTCTTTCACATGGCCACAACCATTAAGAAAGGTTATCACACAGGCTGATGTGAGACACTCTCCCTATGCATACCTTGCATAACACTGCTTCAGCTCTTGCATTTCTCCACTCATTTGAACTTAGGATTCAATAGGCAGGTTAGTGGATTTCAGACACTCAGAGCAGTACCCAACATCATCTTCAGGACAAAGATTTCATAGGTCTGCCACTACCACTTAGTTCATATGCTTAATGAAGTGCTGGTGACATCTTTTAGGCCTAGTTGAATTACTGCATTATCTTATTTTTTTTATCTATCTTAAAATCCCTACTGCTCATATAATTTACTTTGTATCTCCATGTGTCAGTTTCTTCTCCATGTCTCAATGCAGTAACCATGCAAGGAAGGGCTTGAGTGTGTTACAAATGATAAATAATCTTTAACCCATTGACAACAGGAACATATTGTTTCTGTTGTTTTATTTGAACACAGACAGTTTCACAAGTGATCGGCCACCAAGGAGTCCTCACTTGATTTCCACAATCCTTGAATTTAAGGGAAATATGGTATTCTTTTCTTAAACTATTAATATCAATACTCTTATTTGTAATACAAACAATATAGATTATCATAATGTTATTAACAATACTGATAGCAGCAACAAAAAAAGGGAGCAAGCGAGGTAAGTAGGACTAGTAACTGCCTCCTTGGTGACTAAGCTCTTCTGAGGCCATCTATGTGTAAAGACAGTCAAGAAACTAAGATCACAGTGGACATGGAATGTGTGTCATCCCATCGTGCATCGATGAGTTAAAGTACTCATAAATACCATTTTTCCCTCTTCTGAAGGGACTTCTTGTCGACATTTTATTTTTGTTTTTTGCTTACCTCCTTTCCACTCATGCATGTTGAAGTGAGACACTCAAGTTTCCTTCATTGCCTTTACTTCTTTCATTTATATCAGCTTTTTGTAGCAGAACTTGAGGACCAAGAATGAGGAATCTAACCGAAATAAAACTGAATGCAAGTATCTCTCTCCCTGTGCCTCTTGTTTCCACTTTTGATTTTCAGTCATAGGATCTAACCACCATGGGGAACACATGAGCGG
>NC_061848.1:1298848-1321348 GCF_019202785.1 Penaeus chinensis
CTTTATTAAAAAGGTGGATGATTCCCTAACTACTAGCAGCAGAAAAGCTTTCTTTCTTAATCTCTTTTTCATATAAAATATAAATCTAGCATTGATCTTACTTTTAAATGCCTTCTAAAGTCTAAAAATAACACTAGAATGTATAAGCACATAGGACGTAGTAATGTTATCAGTCCCTAGCAACGTGCTTATGATTTAACTATGACAAGATAAGTTGTATAATTATGGACAAATGTACAGGAACTAATTACTCCACTGACTTCTAGACCATAAAGATTTGGAGAAAGCAACTGAACCAAAGGAGGCGACTGGAGGAGCTCATGGGACAGCCCATGAAGGAAAACAGGGACAGACATTACAGGATATGCCCAGTGCAGGAGGAGAGGAGATGACAAAGAGCAAAGAGGATGGAAACTCTAGGACTGGAATATATGACTTGAAGCATTTGTCTAACATAGTTACTGAAGCAAGTTTAAGGGATGAAATGGTTTTGCCTGGAAAATCTGTTAAAGTGAATGAATATGTGGGTGCTGAAAATAAGAAAATAGAAAGCTTAAGTGATGAAAATGAGACTCGTATAATGAATCAAAACTTCTTAGACATTACAGATAGTAAAAACTTAACATTGGGAACTGAAGCTCCATATGCAAATTACAACATAGTACAAAATAATTCTGACAAACATCACAATGACCTTCAGACAAGCACTGTTACTGAAGATTCTACTGAGACGAACATGATACTACAAGATTCCCTCACTGCTGGCAGGGTGCAGAATCGGCTTCACACAAGTACGAGTCGAAAAGAAAATCGGAACCAGATTCCAGAAAGCTCAGCTCACAAAGAGCAAATGGAAGACGGCACCAGTAACATGGAAGGAATTTTAGGAAGAGACCCTAGCCAAGGAAGACACAGGGAGGGAGAAACCCATGGTGGTATGAAAACAGAACCTAATACAGATGAAGAAGGAATTAAAATGACTCTCAATAACAAGGTTTCATATCTGGAAGACTTTGTGGATGCCCACATGGTTGGAGAAAAGTCTGATGATACAGCCAGGGATGTTGAGGTTTCCCATGTTGCAGAGAAGGCTCTAGAGGAGACTCATGAAAGCCATGGGAGTTCTGTTGTTCAGGGTGAGATATTAGAAGTTTTCCCAAATTCAACAGAGGCCCCAGAACATCCTCAGGGATTAGATAAGCTTCATGAATCCTCAGGTGGAAGCAAAGCTCATGAATATAAGATTGAGACAAAGAAAACTGTAGATGATTCTCATGAAGCAAGAATAATTCCACAAGATTCTCAACATGAGAACAAAATATTAGCTGTTTCTCAGAGTGTTAATAAATCTGAAGATTACTCTGGTACTAAAGAGGATCGAATGGAGCACCATGAAGAACAAAAGATTCAAGAAATTACTGAAACCTCAAAAACTTTCCAAGATTCAAATGAAGCTTCACATAAATTTCATGATCTTAGTAACATTTCAGAGGATTCTCATGGTACACAATATCATCACTCTGAAGAAACGAATTTCCAAGATCCCGATGTAGCTGAGAACATCTTTGTAAGCTCTTATGTTCACAAAGAATCTTTACCTGTTACAGAGGCAATGATTAATCATGAATTGATCAGGACTGAGTCGGTAACACCAGGCCTTAAAGTTGATCAAGAATCAGATGAGAGAATGGGAGGATTTATCGATGACATTCACAATCAGAGAGGTGACACAGTGTTTGCTTTCACAACACCCTCATTTCCAGAGACATTAGAGGCACCTGATGTAGACCATCGCTTCTCTGGCCACACACCTTCAATAGACTTGCCCTGGAACTGCATCACCAACACCTATTATTACACCAGTCACTCCAGAACTTCACATTAATGATGGTTCCATTCCACAAAGTGAGAATATGATGAAGAATGATGATGATGATCAACAGCGAGACAGAACTGTACAAAAAAAAGAGGTCTTTAGCTCTTCCAGTGAGCGAGACAACCTAGAAAGTGTGACAATTCCTGGAACGGATGTAAATACTTTTGGCTTTGATAGATCGGAGTCCTCTTCCAACCTACAAGAACCTAAGGAGAATAAAGCATACAAAGCTATTATATGTCCTATCCTTCCATGCGATACTGCAGGAATACTAACAGTAACAGCAAAAATACCGCCAGATTTATACATGGATTTAGGCGATGTGACAGAGGCAACAAGCCCTGCACCTGGTGGGGCAGCAGCAACAACTCCCCCTCCTGTCATTATTCCCAAGACCCTTCCTCCCCTGCACCTGGATTCCGAGGAGGAGCTGAGAGCTTTTTTGCTGTCGCTGGAAACTCTTCCCAAAGCTGGCACTTCATCAGTTCCTCAAGGGGACACACTTCTAGATGTTAAAGATCGAAATCAAGGGAAAAGCACAAGTTACCTGTCTTGGTTGTGGGGTTAATCTTGTTTTGTCTTTTGTAATAAAATTACCCAGTTTTTAAGAATGAGGACTTCTCATGATCAAGATGTTTAAGTTTTGTGCAATTTAGTGATTTTAATGCATGCCAATGATTAACTTTTTTAAATATACAGTTAGACATTTTTAACTATGTGTTTTACCCTTTTGGGTAATGTATAATATTATCATTCATAATATACATATGGAAATAAAATTCAAATTTGAACCATAGAACCACAATGTTTTCAGCCTGCCTATGTCTTCAGCCTTAAATAAAGACTATTATGTTTTCAAGCATCAACAAGGTAAATATTTGTCTATTATGTTTTCAAGCATCAACAAGGTAAATATTTGTCTTTGATATATGTATATTTTAATGTTGTATGTCAAATATATGGCACATGGTGGAGCTTCACAGCTGATAAGGGTACTCCTAGTAAATGGACGAAAAAGAAAAATGATAAAAAGTAAACATAACACACAAAAAAAAGGCAATAATAGACCACACAATGACTATGTGAACCTCAAGAACTACATTTTGCAAAAGGTACTTTATTCTGAAGAAAAAGACCCCCCACCCCATTCCCTTGCTTCTTGTTGCTGTGGGGGGGAGGGGGGGTGCTTAGGAGGCAGAGACCGATGCCCAATGTGGGGATCACCCCTACCTTGAACCTCAGCCCTTGCCTCAACTAATTTTGCAGTCGTTCCCTCTCCCTCTTTCCTTTTCCTTCTCTTCTTCATCCCTGTCTTCTGTCCACTTATCCAAATCATTAACTCCTATTTACCCTTTTCACCAGAATACTTTACCATAATGCTGTGTAACCTTTGATGTCTGGTACATTTGTTTTTAACCAATGACCATTCTGGAAATCCAGACATCACTTTACTAAAATAAAAATAAAAGTTTACCTGAAGGCTTTGCCCCCAAGCCCCACCCTATTGTTATATTTTGTATACGCCACTAATGACCTTAAATGTTAAAGTAACAAAATTTTCAGTAAATAAAAATAGCAAAAAGAGGGAGGAGCCAGACTGATTGAACACTGCAAGGGGAGGGCTACTGGTATGGGAATGGTACAGTGGGCATGGCTAAAGGAGGCTTGCCAACCAACCAAGATTGAGTCCCCGTGTACAACATATTCCCACAAGATAAGGAAAGTCACACATTCACATTTTGCTTTATTTTGCAAGCAGTGACATATCATGTACTACTTCACTAATATCACATTAGCTGGGGAAACAATTACCTGACCTGACAAATAATTACAAATATATGAAACTGCAACTTTTGCTTAAAGTAAAACTCTTGTTCTAGATATTAGTCCTGAATATCAAAGCAAGGAAAAAATCCTTTTGCTAATTACTTTCACACTTTATTTCAAATTTACTAAATTCTCTCACAATGTCTTTCACATACAGAAGCATCTGCTTTGTAATGGGTGTCTAGTTTGCTAAAGTAAACAAGTTTATTTTGCTCTCGTGTTTGTAATTGGCATCACGTTGGATTTACATTATTTTCCAAACAAATGACACAGCATTTTTCTTGTCTAATTTTCATGCATGAAAATTCCAGCCATGTAAAGTTAGTTTTTGTAATGAGCTTTTAAAATTCTCATATGAACCTCACTGTATTTGTAAATGAATCTACTTTGTTGGTGAATGGGAGGATTTTCTGTTTTAAATATTAAAACAGAAAAAAAATAAAAGGACAAATAAGTGCTTGTCACATCACTGAATAAAAGCCTAAATATAAAAGATATTTTCTTTCAGGACACTAAAACCAGATATATTAGCCTATAAAACTAAAATTTTGTATATATTTTTAAATTGGCCTTTCTTAAAAAAAAAAAAAAAAAAAAAAAAATAGCTGAAAAGATACAGTGACATAACAACAAAAACTGAGTAACAAAATTCAAAATAACATTGCAAGTACAACAATAATACTTGTCATTTCATACAATGTTTCTCAAGCACAATCTGATAAACAATTTTTTCACTGGTAGCCCCCCAGACTTCCTTTCACATTTTTGGCCTCAAATGTGTGACTGCAGAAACAAAGGAATGTACTGATATAAGGCTCCTCTGCTTGTTATTAAGAGTGCCCAGAGTACTCTAAGGGTAAGATGATGTCTTCGTTTGCCATCTGCTTGTCTATGCTCGGTGGCTTGAGATTGATGCGCTTTTGAAGTTCCTTTGAATTCTCCTGGAATGGTGAGAATATTAAAGATGCGAGGTAAAGGAAGAAATGTTTTATGTAACTCTAAAGAAGACATCTCAAAACATTATAGACACATTTCTTTTATGAGGTGATTATATTTGAATCCTGTTTTAAAACATATATGCATGCATTTTAAAAATAGTTTCTATATGTTAACAAGAAAGATACTCAACAAGGACCGTTCATATAGCAGATGACTGAGTAAAAATTTATCTGAACATCCTTTAAATTTTTTTACCAAAAGATGCTGAATGGCATCTATGTCATACCAATGACAAGCTCAAATCAAGGATGGCATCTATCATTGTCATAAAATGGATAGGAGATATAGAACTTTCCAGCTATGAGGGTGTTAGTTCTAAAGTGAAAGCCTTCACCCTATACTCTTGTCTCATTCAGAATCAAAGACATGGGAGGAAAATCACATCGCACTCCTAATGTCTATTTGGTGTCTGTGACTCTGATGATGCTAACCCAGGTGTCTAAGGGATAAGAATGCAGACCCGTGTGTCAATCTCACCTGCACTTCATTGAACGACCTGGGTGTAAGAGGAACCCCTCCATGCTCCCCGCTGGGGCTACTCTCTCCCTCGCAAGCTGAGACTGTTGTCGCAGGGGAGTTCACAACCTGCGGCGAATCTGCAGCTTGCTCGTTCAGATTCTCTTCCCCCAATTCATTTGCCATTACTTGCGTTAGTTCTATACTCTCATAGCGGACTGTTTGGAGGCGGTAGTAGCCATCTTCATCTTGGATGTACCTGATGGTTGGAGCTCCATTAGTCTTACAATGATTTATATTTAATATGTATGTGTACATATTGGCAAAATAAGTCGTCTTATAAGTTTCCTGTATACTTATGCAATATATCCTTTACATCTGTTTAAACTAAAAATGAAAACTACACTAATTGCTACATGAAATATTTTGTGTTCCTAGCATCTTTCTATCCTTTTAATTATTGGAAGTGGAAAACAATCAAAACTCCAATTAACCTCCATTCAGAAAGACTTGCAAGAGTTTGTTAAAACTTCCAACATGATCAAAGAATGTTCCAGCTATGTTATAAATTACTGTTCTGTTAAATAAAATACAAAAATAATTTTAAAAATTATAATAATTAAAATAGCTTCTCTTAGACACTCTCTAAAAATGTTTTTGATAGGAGTCAAGACCTTATGGATAACAGTTATCAGACACCCTCTGAAGGAGCTATTTCCTATTACAAAGGGATTAAATGATGTTCTGAATTAGTACAATACAGATGCTCTTGACCCTTCATATAATACTAAATTGTCAATGAAATAGATTCCGAGTCAAAACAAAATCAAGTCTCCCTGTCTGCCCAAATGGAGATCATAATATTTTTAAGAATCAAACTGAGCTTGTTTGATAGAGGGTATCTAAGAAGTAGCAGTTTTGCTTATAGTTTCTGTTTATAGAATGAATAGCAATGGCATTCAGAACGGCAAGCAGGTAAATTTAAGTACGGCTCATTGACTTGTACTGATAATAGATGAAGATAAAAACTGGACCTTGTAAAACATGGAAAAGCAGTGCTGGATATTTAGAGTAATTATTGGCTTTCAAATGCTCTCTGCAAATGATGTTACTTACAGGTAAACACACTCACACTCTCACTCTAACTGACCCATATATATAAACAAGAAAAAAAATTGACATTAATAACAATTAATTTGTCAGCCACTGTATTTTGTTTGAGAGTTTTATACAAACACAGGCATCATTTAATCACATAACTTTCCACTGAGTGCTTACCTGAATCTACTATGCCCAGATGGACAATGAAAATTGTGAACTTGCATAAGGTGTTTGGAGAGGCGGTATCCTACATCATACTTTGTGTTGCATATGTGACACAGGTATGGCTTCTCCATCATTCCATTATGTTTCTGAAATTAATAAATGCAAACACATTTTACCTCTTGCTGTTACAGAGAGTACATGTATGACCCATCCCTTACAATGAATTTTGAAAGTCTGTTCATTGCAAAAACAAGTCATTCAGCTCACTCCAGCACTAATAAGGACACAGTTCCTATAACCTTTCACATTTTCATTCGTGGAAGTTTTCTTATTTCCAAAACTCACATGAAGTATTCATCTTTTATTATTATTATTATTATTTTGTTTGTTCCAGTAATGTAAACATCTGCACATTTAATTTTTACAAATGCAGTTTCATTTTCATTGTTGCATATAACTAGTGCATGAAATTAACAAGTTGAATTGAAATGTTGTAATATTAACCAAAAACATCATATGAAATTCATATCATTTTATGACATAAAATGAATCCTGTTAGAGTGTCTTAATAATATGGCTGTTACTCTCATAATATTACCACCTATCAAGCTTACAAAACTCCAGTCAACTTAAAAGAATCAAAGCATAAGTGAACTAAATCCATACCCTTTTAACATGTCTCATTAAGGTGGTCACTGCCTTTGCAGCAAAATCACATTCTTCATACGGGCACACATACGCTGGTTCGTCAGAGTGTGTGGTCATGTGGCGACCCAAGTCATATGTGTGTTTGAACCTAAGGGCACAAGAGATCTCCATTTAGTATGAGACATGATTAATATGAAAAAGAAAGAAAGATAAAAAAAAAATAGAGAGAGAGAGAGAGAAATATGTATGAAGATAAGATAATGAACGAGAAAGAGTTTAAACTATGTGAGAGAGAGAGAGAGAAGAGAGAGAGAGAGAGAGAGAGAGAGAGAGAGAGAGAGAGAGAGAGAGAGAGAGAGAGAGAGAGAGAGAGAGAGAGAGAGAGAGAGAGAGAGAGAGAGAGAGAGAGAGAGAGAGAGAGAGAGAGAGAGAGAGAGAGAGAGAGAGAGAGAGAGAGAGAGAGAGAGAATGAGAATGGAAGTGTGAGACTGACTAAAAATGAGGTAACAATGAAAGAAGAAAAGTTAAATAGGGTGAGAGGGAGAAAAAGAATGTACTACAAAGCAATATGTCATTCATAAAATTGCATACCCATATATATCTAGAAGCACCTACCCGCGGCCACACTGAGGACACTTATGCGGCTTCTCTTTGGAGTGTCTGAAGCGGAAATGAGTTGCAAGGGTTGATTTGGAAGGGGTGGTCATGTCGCACTCAGAACACTTGAAGAGGTTAATGTGATGCCGGAGGTGATCTCTAAGCAGTCTCTCGGTTCCAAACTTTCTTGAGCAGTGAGAGCACTTGTAGTGTAACACTAAAGAGAAGCACAAAGATACATTTAGGTAAATTCCTTCACACATTCTGGGAAATCGGTATGTCTGTTGTATAGACCCCTTCAGATATTTAATTGATGTGTATTCACACTGGCCCAGTAGGCTAGGGTATACGAGTTCTGGTCTAGTGCTTGGAAGACTGAACCTCTCTGGTGCTATCACTAGTTAGGCCCAATTATTCCTATGTTACAACTCACAGAATCTCTAGATTGAGGCTAAGTGTGACTTGTATGTTATGTATGAATTTTAAAATGTAGAAATCTAAACGACTCTAAAAAAAAGTGAAAAAGAAAATGAAAAGAAAGAAAGAAAAAAAATTTCATTATAATTTTTTCTAATTTAATATATGTTTTTACATACTCTCTCTGCAGAATATATAAAAAAAAATTCCTTGATGGTGACAATATATTGGTACTACTGTAGCAATGTGAGATGATCATGCCTGAGGTTGCAGAAGCTGAATGGCAGCAAACCAGAGTAATTCTTGTATGTAATGCCTCTACTGACGTACATATTTTACGGTTTCTAGGGAGCTCAATAATATTCAGTCTCTAAATTCTTTCAGTAAGAAATAACCGAGCTATAACAAATAATACAACTCTTCTACCCTTTCTTTTCAAACTTCCTACAATTCATGCCTCCCCCCAAAGTGCTTCTAAACAAATAACAAAAATAACAAACTCACTATCAAAGGGAATTTGCTGACTGCAATGATCGTATAGTTTGGTGTTGCAGGAATATATCATGCCGCAGTTGGGGCATCCCACCAGCTTCTCCTGAGTGTGGCTTCTCATGTGGTCTCTGAGCTTTATCTTCTGGGTGAACACCGTCGAACAACCTGCCGAGGAAAGTTTAGAATTACAGTTTAAACGGTGACAGATTTTCTTTTTTTTTTAATCATGCCATCCACACATTCTTACCTTCTGGTTCAAAAGCCAAAACTAATATATGGAAGACAGGAGAAGCAAGGAGAAAGAAGAAGTGGGAGAAGGAGAACAGAAAAAGAAAAACAGACGATTAGGACAGTGGTTAATACAAACTACCTCTATTACTACTGATATAACAATAACACAGGGTATAGAGAATAATACAGGATATGGAAAATACAAAAAATGGAAAATAATAATTCAAAAGAGCAAATGAATATAATCAGTTAAAAAAATAAAAAATTTGTACTAAAAATAAATTGAAGTTGAAAAGCTTACTGTTCCACAACAATACACATTAGCCCATTCTGAAGCTATATTTGAAATCAGTTATTTTCTTCTATACAATCATAAGCATATAGAGTACTTTAACATTATATTTTTCTAGAACATACATACATACATACATATGTATATATGTATGTGTATATATATACATATATATATATATATATATATATATATATATATATATATATATATATATATATATATATATATATAAATAAATAATTTTACTTCTGTGGATGGGGATGGGTTGATGACATTAACAGACTCTTTCCTGACTCGTTCTAAAAGCCAATCAAATATCCAGCCAGCCATCTGTACAAAGGACGACTACCAAAATATGATACTGACTGCTCCTGAATTCTAAAGTCATCCCTAATCTTCCAAAGAAATACTGGAAAAGTATCCAGCATATACTGAGAGAAATGGATGAGATATGCAAACAACCTAATAATCAGACTCTGTCCTTGAATTAAACCTAATAGCGCAGAAGCTCACCTTCCCAGAAACACTTGTACACTTTGTCTGTATTGGGGTCGGAGCACACAACGTGGCTCTGGACGTGCCAGTAGAAATTTTGTGCCGAGGCGAAGGACACCTTGCAATCTTCCCACATGCACTGGAAGGGCTCTGGAATCTCTGGGATCATGTTGCATCCTGAGGAGTCTAGAGAACACTGCCAAGAGAGAAGGATAGATGTGATCAAAATGAGTAATCTACCATAACTGCTTTTTATAGAAGTGGAAATATATACAATGATATATGCAATAATTGCAAGGTAGTAGTTTGGAGATGAATTGGTATAAATCAATTCACATTATGACTAATAACTTTGAAATTTGACCAATGTACATAAAAAAAAAAAAAAAAAAAAAAAAAAAAAAGGGGAGATAATGCCTAATTAAAAGTAACTTCAAAACATTTCACTGAGAAACAAGATGAGTGACAGAGCCAGAATAATACACTTTCCACAAAACAAAATAAATGAAAGGTTGGTCATATAAAAATCTGTCTAAAAATCCAACAAGGAATTTTCTTTATATATAGTAGGCTTTTATGATATACAAGAAGAAAAAGAAGATTCACAGAAAATGCCAACAATAACAAAGACTCACATGGTAATTCTTTTCCTTCAGAACGACAGTCCCTAAACTTTTGATCTTTGTGTGAAAGGCATGGAAGAAGATGTGACGGTCCAGCTCCTCGGTGGTTGGACACGCAAAGCCGCACTCCCGCCAGTAACACACATAACCGTCACCCGTCAGATGATCTGAGGAGACGGAGCTTCCATGTTACAAGGCATTAGGATAAAAATTATGCTGAATTGAGTTTTATACTGGTATAGACATACACTAAGGAATAATTGGATGATAATTTTGTTAAACTTTCCTGTAAAATGGTTAAGAGCTAAATTACTGAATAAACTGAAACAATCCATAAAAAAGAAAGACTGAACTGAGATTACATGAGATTATGCCTCATATTGAAGAGAGAGTGAAAGTTCACGAGACAGGAATTAATAAAGCAACAATACTCTATTTTATGAAGCTAAATGAAAAAAGAGGTCAAAACTCTGACATACAATTGACATAACTATATTCATGAACAGTCTGATATTGATGGATTATATGAGGTGCATAGGCTACTTTCCAAATACAGAACTTTTGCTCCATGAAAATCAAATATAGTGCCACAGCTGTAAATGATTGCTAATGCCTCCATGCTTCTCACTGCTCCAGCTAGCTACAGTCTCCCCATGTCAATGTGAACAAACTTTGAAGTTATGCCCGTTATGGAAGTCTGGTTGATGCCCTGCCAGCTCTCTTGAAACCTTGATCTAGCCTTCATACAGAGGGAAGTTTTAGCAATTGGGGCCCTAAAAAACACATGACTCTTCATATATTTAATGTTTGGGCTGTAAGTCAATATATTTTTTTTTTCATTGCCTAAACAATATTTTCCTGGTTTTCTTCAGGTATCAGGGATAATGTTAATGCAACAGATGATTTGCATAGACTAAGGCTACAATGCTGGCATCTACAAATGTAGATCGCTTATTTATAAACATTTGTTCCACTATGCAGGGAAGTACTGAGGCAGGAGTAGTATATCTAATTCAGTCATGACGGCACAGTATACCCAAAATACAGATAATAAAATATTTGTTCTTCTAATTTACCTATGGACTACATCATTATAGGTTTCCTCCCCTATTCTGAAATAAAAAAAAAAAAAAAAAGGAAAAGAAAAAAGAGAAAGAGAGAACAACAAAAAAGAAAAAGAAAAGAAAGAAAGAAAAAAGGTGTTCCAATTACCCTTTGTACAGGTGCAATGTTCTGCAACGTGAGCCACAAACGGCTCCATCTTGTAGAAGACGCTGTGGCACATGTTCCATTCGCACTTCATGACGATCTTCTTCATGTGCTCCTTGAGGGTGGTCTGCTTCTTCTTCTTGTGGGGTGCGCTCTGTTCCTGGGGCAGCGCTGGCTGGTTTGGCTGAGGGCAGGGAGTATAGTGTTTCCTGTAAGATCATGTATTTTCCCATCTGGATTAAGTTAATGAGTATTTCAGTTTTGCTTTATCCTTTTTCTTTCCTTTTTTCTCTCCCTCTCCTTTGCTATCTCTCTCTTTCTCTATCCCTCTCTCCACTTCTTTCTCTATCTCTCTCTCTTTTGCCTTTTCTGTGACATTTCTGTTATCAAGTTCCTTTCTATCACCTTTCATTCCTACTCTTGATCACTTCTGTTCGGTTCTGTGTCATGGGTAATATTTTAACTTAATATTTTATCTCTTAGACACTTAAAAAAAAAAAAAAAAAAAAAATAGACAAATAGACAAAAACACACACACACACACACACACACACACACACACACACACACACACACACACACACACACACACTCACACACACTCACACACTCTCTCTCTCTCTTCCTCACTCACTCACACTTCTATAATTCAAACAAACCACTCTACACTCCTACAACTCACCACAACTGGATAATGCGGCTGTGCATTCTGCATGACAGTAAGATTCACATTCTGGTTTCCCGGCTGTCCTGCAGGGTCGTCCACTGCCTCCTCATTCTCCTTCTGTGCCACCGAGTCGTTGAAGGTGATGCCAGAGTGGACGAGAGCCGCATGGAGGGAGTCATAGTTTGCGCCGGGGCAATCTGATGTCCCCGCTGTTCTTGACCTTTCATGCGTAAGCGTGTACACATGGGGAAGTTAGCGTCTAGGGGAACAATAAAGAAAGAAGTGTTGCGTGATGTTTTAAGTGCATCTTTTGTTAATAATTCCTTAAGCTAAAGCTGCTCTTCTTATACATTTGTCAAATCATGTATAAGTATCAGATGAATGAGACAGATGACAGGAGGGACCCCAGAGGTAGAGAGCGGAGAGGGGGGTGAGATGAGATTGACGACAGGGGGGAGAGGAGGGGAGGACGGAGGGGGGTGCGGAGAGGGGAGCGAGGAGGAGGAGATGGGAGAGAGGAGGAGAGAGAGGGTGAGAAGGAATGGAAAAAGAGGAGTAAAGGAGGTGAGAGGTGAGAGGGGGAGGAGATGAGAAGAAGAGATTGTGAGAGGAAGAAAGAGAGGGGGAAACAAATGAGAGAGAAATCGGAGAGGAGTAACGATGGAGAGAGAGAGGGGGAGGAGAAGCTTGAGAGAGGAGGAAGGGTAGAGAGGGAGGGGAGATGTGTAGGAGATGAGGGCGGGAGAGAGGGAGACGTGGAAGGGGTGGACGGGGGAGAGGATAGAGGGGGGATGATTTTTTGAGGTATGAGATTCGAGAGAGGGAGAGAGAGAGAGGAGGAGGCGGACGGGGGGGAAAACGAGAGGATCGATGAGATGAAGACCAACCTGAGGGAGAGAGGGAGATGGAGTTGGGGAGAGGAAGTGGAAAAGAGGAGGGATAAAGAGAGTGAGGTGAGAGACAGATGAGGAGACAAGAGAGAGAGACAGAGAGAGGACTAAAGGTGAGAGGAGACAGAGAAGAGAAAAAGGAGGGGGAGAAGGGAGACAGCGAGTTCGAGACAGGAGATAGACCGTTCAAGAGATTGAGACCTAGAGAGAGACAGGATCCATGACGGCTTGGAGTGGTAGAGAGTGGAGGTGAGACCGAGAGGAGAGGGCGGGGGATGAGGAGTGGGGGAAATTGCGGAGATGAGAGAGGAGGGAGGACCAGAGTGATGGGTGTTGGGACGAGCTGGGGGCCTAGAGAGCATGAGGGAGCGGTGACAAGGCGATCGATGGGAGGGTAGAGTTGGACGGGGAGGGCGAGGGGGTGACGAGAGGAGAGATGAGAGGAGAGAGAGAGACAGAGATGTGGTGAGAGGCAGAAGACAGAACTGAAAAAAGGTGAGAGGGGAGGAGAGGATGAGCGAGGAGAGTAGATGCAAGAGTGAGAGGGGAGTAGGAGAGGGGAGGGAGAGAGGGATGGGAGAGGACTTCGAGCGAGTGGTCTGAGGGAGTGGAGGGGGTTTGAGGCGAGGAAGGGGGACGAGAGAGATGGCCGGTGAGATGACGATTGGACGAGAGGTTGAGGAGGGAGAGTGAGGTAGTGAGAGAGGACCAGAGGTGAAGGTGAGTGGATAGTGCTGGTGTTTGATATGTGATCGGGGGAGAGTGGACAGCGACGCACGATAGTCGTATGGTCGAGAATGCAGGCGACGAGGAGGAGAGGGATATGAGCGGAGAGGACGGAAGGGGGGAGTGTGAGTGGTTGAAGATGGAGTAACGCGGGGTGAGGAAGAGATGCGAGGAGGAGGAGAGACGAGAGAGAGTGAGTGGGACGAGGAAGAGTTCAGAGGGAAAGAGAGAGAGGAGAGCGGAGGGAATAAAAGAGAGACGACTCGTTCGAGAGAGAGACGAGAGGGTGGAGACGAGTGATGAGATGAGATTTGCCGGTTAGGCGTGTGGTGTATTGATGAGAGAGATGAGATGGTGGGGTGACGGAGGACGGAGGAGTTGCGGGTAGAGGGGACGAATTCCTCTTAGGGGGAAGTCTGTAGGATTGAGAGGAAATTGTCGGAGGTGTGGGGGCGCCTTTGGAGGAAGTGTGTGGATGGGTTGAGGTGGGTTGACTAGATGGAGTCGGTGAGGGGAGACCCGTATGGACGTTCGGCTGGGGAGTGATCTGAGGACGCTTTTGGGTGACCTTGGGAGAGGAGAGAGTTGTGGACTTGGGACTTGAGGGGGAATGGGAACTGGAGGGAAGGTGGGACGAGTGTGCGGGGGTGGAGTGCCAAGGATGAGTGTTTCATTGAGGGTTAGGAAGATAGACGGGCCGGAGGGGGCTAGGGAAGGTGTGACAGGCCTAGGGATGAGTGTCGAATTTTGGATTCGAGTGGTGAGGAGGTGTTGGCGGCGGGCGATGCTTACATTTGGCGATCGGTTGGCGGGCATAGAGCCGGGGAAGGAGTGGGGAGAGAGAAGTGGTTCCTGTATGATGAGATACGGATTCGGAGCTGACATTTACCTGAGGGTGGTCGAGGGAGGGTGGTTCAGAACGGGGGGGATGGAGTTTGTGGGAGATGTGGGAGGAGGGTATTTTTGTCCTTCCACCTTGGTGAATGGGGAGGAGGAGGGGGAGGCTGGGAGGTGCTATTGGCCGGGGACGGAGTTCATGAGTTAGGACGGTGTGGTTGGATTTGTTGATAGGACTGAGTTCGAAGTCGTGTTGATGTAGTAGTTGGGGCTTTCGAGTTGTAACCGTTGAGAAGAGCGGGGATGGTGGGCGTGGAGCGACAGAGCGGAGTTGAGTTGCTGCCACTGAGGGGGTGAGAGTTGGATATGCCTCGGGAGTTGAAGACGAGAGGAGATGGGGAGGGAGGAAGACCGAGAGACACACAGTGAGATGTCGTGGTGACTCACTGAGAGTGTGTGTGTGAGTGAGTTGTGAGCTTGTCGGCGAAGAGCTTGGTTTCGCTCGTCGGTGAGAGATTGTTCGGCCTGTGTGTAGGCCGGAGAACGTGGAGAGATATTAGCGGTGTATAGTCTGGTTGATCTATCGAGAGGGGTTGGTTCGTATGGATGTTGAGATGGCGATTGAGATTCGAGAGATGGATTTTTTGATTGATCTTGCGACCAGAGGAGCGAGTTGCGATGTGTCTGGTTGTGATGGGAGAGAGTGAGAAGATAATGAAGTCGCTGGGTTAGATTGAGGTGCTATAGATGAGATCATTCTTGTGGTGTGAAGGGGACGGCGATGTGGATTTCTCGTAGCGTTTGTTTGAGAAGGGGTGTGTAGCTTAGCGGAGGGAGGGTAATTTGACGTCCTTGGGGGATCTACGAGAGAGATTTTTTGACGGCGTTTCTTGAATGGGAGTATAATATTCCGCTGGCGGTTACGGCCTGTCGTGGGTCGGCGAGAGAGACCTGCACGTGTGAATCGTGAACGGGTAGTGTCGCTGGCTAGCCCTTTGCTTGGTGATGGGAGGGGAGTGAGGGTGAGGGGATGATGGAGGGAAGGTGATCCGTTGGGACTATAATGAGTTTATACGTAGTTGCGGGGGGGAGTGTCGCGCTTGAGTTGGAATCGTGGAGAGTATTCGGCTCGACTTGTGCAGGATCGAGAGGATGGAGATACGGGACGGAAGAGTGAAGAGAGGGGGGGGGATTCCGAGAGGATTGCGATCGATGGTGGAGATTGTTGTTTGGCGGGGCTTGTTGGTCGCCCCTGGGGAGGTGTCGGTGAGTGCTTGGCGGTTTAGGTCATCTTGGTTTGTTGTTCGAACGGGGGTAAGGCTTTTCTGTGGGGCCTGAGTTCGTGGTGGCGGGGCATGCCTTCCGTGGTGAGTCGCAGCCGCTAGGGTTGCTGGGGGATATGCTTTATTGATGGGATGGAAGATTATAGCTTGAGGTGAGTGGTGTGCTGGTTATTCAATCTTGCTTCGTCCTGTGTTCGGATGTGGTGTGCGGTCCTCTCGTAAGCTGTAGCTTATGGTGGTAGTGAGGTATCTGGTGGTGGAGCGTCGTGACGGCGGTTGTACACGGCTAGAGTTAGGAGGTGAGACTGGACGAGGATGGGGTGGGTTTTTGAGATGAGATAGAGAGATGAGGAATTGATGGATGTAGAGGAGTATGAGGAGGAGAGTACGCGGACTGCCTAGATTGTTTGATGAGAACGGATGACTGATGAGCCAGAGAGAGACAGTTATATTATATTATAGTTATTATATATATATAGTTAGAGTGAGATTGTAATGAGAGGTACATGACGGATTCTGCAGAGCTGAGGATTTAGGGACGAGGTGAGTGAGGGGGTAGAGGATGGGGAGAGTGGAGAAGGTTGTGAGAGGAGGGTAGATGGAGTGAGAGAATTCTCGAAGATGGTAGGAGGAGCTGCTGAGGATGTGGACTTACCTTTAGAGTCCAGCGTGTCTTGGTGTGTCTAAGTGGTTGGTTCCGGATGCTCCGCGGTGTGGTCAAGTTCGATTTGTGGTGGTACCGTCGATGCGATTAGTTAGGAGGGACGTGTTGATGATGTGAGCCTGTGATGTCTTCCGGACGAGCGAGTAGCAGAGGTGAGGGGGGGATGGGAGCGGGGATGGGAAAGAGAGAGTCGAGGGTGGGACCCGTGTGGAGTGAGAGGGTTGGGTGGAGGTGAGGAGAGTGGATGATGAGGGATGATAGAAGGGTGGTGGGGAAGCGATGGGGTGGTGTGTGCTTTTGGTTTGCTGAGGGAGATGGAGAGGGGAGTGGTAACGTGGAGGTGGGGCTTGGGACGTGGGCGGATCTGCGCGTCCGGATGGGGGGGTGAGGAGGGAGCGGGGAGGATGGTTTGGGCATTTCGAGAGTGACTGAGAGGAGAGGATGGATGAGAGGTCGAGAGAGGGCGAGAGGGGAGAGGGAGGGGAGGAGAGGAGGAGGAGTTAGGCTTTGGAGGAGAGAGAGGAAGGGGGAAGGCGGTGGCGTTGCTGGGGGGGACAGAATTTAAGGTGCTGCCTGGGACAGATGTATTAGGTAGGTTGTTGAGATGTAGTCTGTGGATATGATGGAGCGGGGGGAGACTGCGAGACGAGACGAGGACTAGTGTGAGAGAGAGTGACAGGATGAGAGTGAGAGACCTGTAGTGAGTGAAGTGAGACTGAGTCAGTTATGATTAGTTATTTTAGTTATATATATATAGAGAGATTGATGAGAGAGAGAGATTTGTATGTGAGGTAAGAGGAGCGTGGATGTCGTTCATACAGTGATTGTGGGGACCTTGAGAACTGGAGGAGGGTGTGGGTGGGTGTGCGTTGTAGCGGTCGTCGGAGGGAGACCGGTTGTGATTATTAGATTCCACGCGGGCGCGGTGTGGTTGAACAGCTTAGTACTCTATCGGCGACCGTGTGTGATGAGTGTTCGAAGCTTGTGTGAAGCTCGGAGAGACTTCGGAAGGGGGTGGATGAGGGGTCGGCCTACGGTGTAGAAGGACTGATTGTTGAAGGCTGGATGAAAAGGGGAGTCGAGGAGGGATAAGAGGAGGTTAAGGGGGGGGGGGGGGACGTGAGCAAGATGATCCTGTTGCGAGGGTCGAGCTTAATGATCGGTGATGTGAGTTGGGAGATGGCTGGATCTGATGAGCGGTGGGGAGGGTGACGGAAGGAGCCTGGTTCCGGGGCCGGGAGCCCCCCCCCCTTCGCGAGGTTGGGGGGGTCTAGCGGGGGGCGTTGAAAGTTGTGGAAGGCCGGGCGTTGGAGACTGGGGAGGAGGAGTAGTGGCTCGAGGAGGCGTAAGCATCGGGGGGGAGGGGGGCGAGGCGGGAGGTGTGGCAGGCGGAAGTGTGGCGGGGGGAGTGGTGCGAGACCGTTGGGCAACAGTTCGTGTTGCGTGGAGGGGGTGGTTGGGGGGTTGCGGGTCGGCGGGTGGGTGACACGTGGGGGTGCAAAGGCTGGAGGGCGCGACCGTGATGGTTGGGGAGGCCGCGGGGGGTGTCGTCTGTTGTTGGGTGGTGCAGTCCGGCGCAGTGGGGGGGTGGTGTGCGGGTGTGGGGGGATGCGTTTCTTACGTAGGGTGTGGGCTTTGCTACTTTCGGAACTTTTGGCAGGAGAAGTCTGGGGGTGAGGGGAGAGAGTGGGCATAAGCGCGTGGGGATGAGGTGGAGAGAGGGAGTCAGAGGGGCGTGTTGCGGGGGGTTGGGAGGGCCCGAGTGGGGTTGTGGGAAGATTCAGCCGGGCGGTTTTGTGGTGTCCGGAGGGGGAGGAGGTGGAACCTGGGATGTGATCCGCGTGAGACGGCGGGCGGGGGAGAGAGGGGGTCGGGGAGAGAGAGAGGAGATTGGGGAGGAGGGGAGGGAGGAAGGGGTCGGAGATGACGAGTGGAGGGAGGAGAGAGTGCAGGAGAATGAGAAACGGGACGGAGAGGGGGAGGACGGAGTTGTAGACCGAGAGAGAGAGGGTTTTGGCTGGATGGGATGACGAGGATGTTGGAGTGGGAGAGAGGGCGTGGTGAGAGGAGAGCCGTTGATGTTTGAATGAGATCTCGTGAGAGAGGATGTTGGAGGAGAGGAGGGAGACGGGGAGTAGAGCTGAGAGGAGGGGTGTGATGAGAGAGGAGTGTCTGGGGTGAATCGTGAGAGGTCTGCCGGGGGATGGGGCGGAGCGGATTTGAGAGGACTGGGGGAGTGGAGACGGAGGAAGAGAGGGGGGGGGAGAGGGCCGAGGGAGTCGTGGATGAAGCGACGGAGAGGTTTTGGGCGAAGTTTGATGAGAAGTGTTTGGAGTGGTGGTTTCGCGGAGCGAAGATCGTTGAATGTTGGTGGTGTTCCGTGGGTGGTGAGGGGGATGAGAGTGAGATGGTGGAGATGCGGAGGAGCAGGGGGAGGAGGGATGATGGGTGATGAGGGCGAGAGAGAGAGGAGAGAGAGGAGACGAGGAGTGAGAGGGAAGGAAAGGAGGAGAGAGGAGGGGAGAGAGAAGACAGAGAGGAGATGGGTTGGAGGGGGGGAGGTGAGGGTGATCTTGAGAGGAGAGGGGGTGGGAGGAGGAGGGGAGACCAGAGGGAGGGAGATGAGAAGAGACAGATGAGGAGGAGGATGAGACAAAGAGGGAGGAAGAGACGAGAAGAGAGAGAGAGAGACAGTTGTAGAGAGTGAGACGGAGACAGGAGAGTGGAGAGAGAAACCAGAGAAGAGAGAGGAGAGAGAACAGCAGAGAGTGATGAGGGTTGAAATGAGAGACGAGATTGAGAGGAGAGATGATCGAGAGAGGAGAGACGAGATCGAGTCGGATTGAGAGAGAGGAATGGAGAGAGAGATGAAGAGAGAGAGAGGAGACGGAGAGGGTGGGCGAAAGAGGCGTGAGAGAAGGAAAATGGAATGAGGGGAGTGGGATCGAGAGAGGAGAAAGAGAGGAAAGATGAGGGGGGAAAATGACAAAGACGGGGAGGGAGGAAGAAGAAGAGGGGTGGGGTGGGGGGGGGAGTGGGGGGGGGGGGAGAACAAAAAGGGGTAAAACAGGGGAAAGGGGGGGGGGGGGGAGAAAAGGGCGTGGGGGGGGATATATAAGAGGGGGGAAGGGGAATGGGGGAAAGAGGGAGGGGGGAAGAAAGGTGGGGAAAGGAAAAGAGTGGAGAGGATGAGAGACGAGATATCGGAGAGAAGAAACAGAGACTAGAGAAGGTGACAGAGACGAGGACAATGGGACAGCAGATGAGGACGAGGGACGGAAGATGGAGAGAGAGAGATGAATGAGCGTGAGGGAGTTGCTATTCCGAGTTGAAAGGAGAGGGAGCGTGGACGGAGGGGAGAGGGTGAGAGAGAGGAGGAGAGAGAGATGAGGAGAGAGAGACCGAGAGACGAAAGAAGAGGGACTGAGACTGATGGAGAGATGAGGAGAGAGACAGACAGACATAGAGACAGACCCCAGCAGACAGAGAGGACAGACAGACAGAAAGAGAGTATTGACAGATAGACAAGACAGAGGACAGACAGACAGACAGGACAGACAGAGACAGACAGACTGTCAGTTAGACAGACCAGAGAGGTGGGTGGTGAGTTGGAGAGGCTGAGTGGGGGAGAGAGAGGGAGAGGGAGGGGAGAGAGAGAGGGAGAGGGAGAGGGAGAGGGAGAGGGAGAGAGAGACAAACAACTGCAAACCAATATGGTCCAGAATGGTAATAGTAGGATGGGATGCCCTAGTATCTGTCTTCATGTCCTTCGCTTTGAATGACCTTAAAACAATAAGTCTTCATAGGAAAATTCATTAGCACTTTTCATCACACAGGACTTAGTCTTAGTCTGTCTTAAGTTCAAGAATCACAAGCACTAATGATGGAATATTCCTTTGAGTCACAATTCTGCATGTAAACTGCTGCAACTAACCATAGTGTGCACAGAAGTCTTACAGAATAGTCCTACAAAGAGAAAATACAACTCAGTGTGGTATACCAAGGTTTAAGGGGCCTGACTTTCCGCCCCCCAAAAAGGCTCGAGGCGCTTTGCACTTGGAACGAGGCCAAAGGGGACCCATATCACTGATCACAGGAAATTGAAAGCATAATTGGATGCAGCACAACAAATCTAATCACGATTTAGAACCAAAGTGTCGTCAAGATTTACTAAATAAGTAATAACACAAACAATATAGGCTACAATTTGTACTTACTAAAAATGTAATATGGACTCCCATTACCTCGTTTTCAAGGCTTATAAAAACGTACAGGTTAATTTCTTATGACCACATGACAACCCCAAAGTCAGCATTAGGAGAACAAGAAGATGACCCACTAAATATAATTAAAAACAGAACACGAACTTAAGGCCCCAATGTTTACGTTTGGACGACTGGCCTTCAGCGCACTCTACCTCGTCGCTCTTCACACTACATTGCTCTATTTCGTACAAATTCCTTGTCCAGCCTCAAGGTCCATTTAATAACATTACGTTAGGGAGGTGAGAAGAATTACCAAACGCTGGGAAGAGGAAAAAGAAGGATAATTTGTCGGTCTCTCTCGCCTCTCCTTTCTTTTGTCAACACCAGAGTACAAATCTGAACTTTCGAAAGTGAGTGAAAAGGGTATAGTTTTGATGTGTGGATAGATATGGGTGAGATGGATTTATAAATTAGGAATATAAATAGGTATGTCGAACTTTGTTTCAAAAAAAAATACCCTTTACTTAAAATGTGGTTTACCTAAAAAAAATATAGAAAAAAAATTTTTCCCCAACAAGGGTTTCGAAAGATCCTGCGGACAAATATCTTCAAAAATTTTTTTCAATACTAACTGCGTCTTTCCCCCTTTTTTAAAACCTTTATCATGACCCATATTTTTAAATCAGTTTTCCAAAAAAAGTTGTTTCCCTTACGTTGGGCAAAAAATTTTCCCTTTAATTCTTATATTATCCTTTCGCTAGTTTTCTTATTTTTGAATGTTCATTACTTATATATTTTTATCTAGACTGTACTGAAATGTATTCCTTATGTACAAAATCCAAACGCAGCCCAAAAATTTTAAAACTATTACATTGCATTTTAAATCTATTTATTCCCTTGATTATCTTCTCTTCTCTTCTCTTTCTTTTCTGGGCTCTTCCTTTCTCTTTCCTTTCTCTTCCTTCCATTTCCTCTTTTCTCTCTCTCTTTCTCTCTCTCTCTCTCTTTCTTCTCTCTTCTTTTCTTCTTTCTCTCTTCTCTCTTCCTCTCGTTTGACTTCTCTCGTCTCTTTGCCTCTCCTCTCGCCCTCTTCTCTCGCTCTCTCGCTCTTCTCCTCTCTCTCTCTCTCTCTCTTCTCTCTCTCTCTCTCTCTCTCTCTCTCTCTCCTCTCTCTCTTCTCTCTCTCTCTCTCTCTCTCTCTCTATCTCTCTCTCTCTCTCTCTCTCTCTCTCTCTCTCTCTCTCTCTCTATCTTCTCTCTCTCTCTCTCTCTCTCTCTGTTTTTTTTGATTTAAACGCGAAAAAAACTAATTTTATATTTTTAAAAAAACCATTTAATGGGCAACAACAAGGGTGGCAGATTTTTTTCAGATATCATTTCAAAACCTATTTGTATAAAAATAAAGCAAAATGGCGCCAGATTTAGCCGCAGAGAGAAAATTACTTTTTTGATATAAGGAAGTGGTTGAATAAACTTTAACTTCATCCTCGAATAAATTCTTAATCAGGGAACATGATAAAATAATGATAAAATAAATGTTTAGGGGAAGACCAAATAAATAAATAAATAAGACAAAACTAGAATAAGAGGAATGAGTGAAAAAAGGGAAAAATAACGACCGTTGGAGAAAATAATAGATAAAATAGATAAAATATAATAACAATAATAATTCGAACAACAATAATGATAATAACAAAAACGATGATGGTAATAATATCAACGATGATGAGCATGACAATATAATGATAATAAGGGGGATTGTAACGTAGATGATGATGATGATAATAACAATAACAA
>NC_061848.1:1338848-1341348 GCF_019202785.1 Penaeus chinensis
AGAGAGAGAGAGAGAGAGAGAGAAGAGAGAGAGAGAGAGAGAGAGAGAGAGAGAGAGAGAGAAGAGAGAGAGAGAGAGAGAGAGAGAGAGAGAGAGAGAGAGAGAGAGAGAGAGAGAGAGAGAGAGAGAGAGAGAGAGAGAGAGAGAGAGAGAGAGAGAGAGAGAGAGAGAGAGAGAGAGAGAAGAGAGAGAGAGAGAGAGAGAGAGAGAGAGAGAGAGAGAGAGAGAGAGAGAGAGAGAGAAGAGAGAGACAGAGAGAAGAGAGAGAGACAGAGAGAAGAGAGAGACAGAGAGAGAGACAGAGAGAGAGAGAGACAGAGAGAGAGAGAGAGACAGAGATAGAGAGAGAGAGAGAGAGAGAGAGAGAGAGAGAAAGCGAGAGAGAGAAAGAGATCGAAAAAAGTAAAATATCAGAGAGACAAACAAACAGACAGAGACAAAGAAAAAAGAAGAAGAAACGGTGATCACAACGAAAGAAACCAAAAGTGAAAGCAATATTCGTCAAGCGAAGTGCGATTCCCATCAAGGAATACAACACGGCGGATGCCAGCCCGAGGTCTATTTGAGCGACGCAATAAGACAGGCTCCCCTGACGAATCAATTAAGTCTTTTCATCTAAGTCAACCCTTTCCCGATTGCACTTGCAGGCGCTCGGTTCCCACGGCGTCGGATTCCATATGCAACGCCGATTCAACATGCAAAGCTAGGATATATGGTGACCCTTCCCCGGCATCTTGCATGTGGGTATCTGTTCGGTCTGTCTCTGGCTTTATTTCTTTGATCTCTCTGTTTTTGTTTATTCTTTGTCTTTTTTTAGATATTTGTTTGTCTCTCTTTTTCTGTCTGTTTATCCGTCTCTTTCTCTACATACTTTCATCGCTTCCCTGCATGGCCTTCCTTTGTGTCTATTTCTGTCTCGGGCTCCGTTTCTGTCTGTCTGTCTGTCTCTCTTTCTCTTGGTATCTCTCTCTCGGTCTTTCGCTCTAATACATTTATGTATATCTTCATCATCATTGGGGAGCTAACGCTGGCCGGGGCGCATAGCTGCATCTACCTTTCGTTTCCACCTACGAGGGTCCCTCATGGCGAGTCGCCAGGCAGGGGCCCGATCCATCTCTAGCTCCTCACGACAGATTTGATCGAGCCACGACTTCCTCGGTCGTCCCATAGGCCTCCTCCACCCAGGGTTGTCTCAAACACCCTGGTGGGCAGGATCATCCTGTGGGAGACGAGTCAGGTGGCCGATCGCGGATTGTATAAGTAACAGGTCCTGTACCGGTCTCACGGTGCAGCCGTTGTTTGGACACATGGTCCCGCCAACTGTACCCCATGATCTGGCACAAGGACCTGTTACAAAAGGCATCAAGACGAGATTCCAAAGCACAATATTGCGTCCAGGTTTCACTACCATATAATAAAACTGGCAGTACCAGGGCCCTGAAAACACGTAGCCTGGTCCTTTTGCACAGGTACCGGCATCTCCAAATACTCTTGTTGAGAGATTTCATGACCCCTGCTGCCAGGCCAGTCCGTCTACTGACTTCCTGGTCTGACAGCCCGGAGTCTCAATGTTCTCACCGCAAGCATGTACCGACTGAACAGGATCTCCTAGCAAGCCCCCCAAGTCCTGTATCTTGGTCTTGGTCCGGGAGATCTCTAACCCAGGGGGCTTCGCTTCATTGCTAAATGCATCAAGAACCGCCACTAGGGTTCCCAGAGATTCAGAAAGAATAGCAACATCATCAGCAAAGTCAAGGTCTGTAACCTTGATATTGCCTAGAGTTGCTCCACAGTGACAGTGCGCCGCATTAAATGCCTTTTTGAGGTCAATGTAAGCATCAAGCAGCCCACGCCCGAACTCACGTCGGCGCTCTACAATGACTCGAAGCGCCAGGATACGGTCTATTGTGGACTAACCAGGAGTGAATCCAGATTGCTCCGGCCTCTGGTGCCTCAGCAGGTGGTCTCTGATACGTCTCAGAAGGATGTGAGCGAGAACCTTGCCCAACATACTGAGTAATGGTGATTGTTGCCGATCCCCTTTCCCTTCCAGAGAGGGATGACCACACCTGTCAGCAGATCAGGGGGAATGGTACCAGTCTGTCAGATGCCAGACAGGACTGCATGCAAGTCCCTTGCCATCAGCCTTTAACAGTTCAGCTGGGATACCGCAGATACCCGCTGCTTTACCACTCTTCAGCTTGGAAATCGCCTCCTGACTTCAGTCAGGGAGTGTGGATCCTCGCTGATGGGTGAGTCCGGCAAAGGAATCTCGAGACTACTCTCATCCAAGTTAATTGTTGGTGGATCAACCTGATACAACTGCTCAAAATACTCAGCCCAACGCGCCCGTACCTCAACAAGATCTGAGATTATCTGGCCACTTGCCGAGCGGACTGCAGTCGTCTGTGAGGAAGGCTTGGAGTTCAGCCTTCTCAGGGCTTGGTAGGCAGGAGGAAGGTCATATACTAGGAAATGGATTTCGGCTTCCTATGCAAGA
>NC_061848.1:1346348-1348303 GCF_019202785.1 Penaeus chinensis
CACACACACACACACACACACACACACACACACACACACACGCTCACACACATATATCTATGTGTGTGTGTGAGTGTGTGTGTGTGTATGAATGAGAATGAATATCTCCCCAGTACAAGATATGTATTTAACCGGTTTCGAATATATATCTTCGTCAGAAATACATACACCAGAGAAACTACAGAGCGTCTATATCTTAGACGTGAACTGACGAATCACCTGCCGACCCCCCCCCCCCCCCCATTACCCGTATAAGTGCTGCTGCGACCTTGGATAATTTGGAGCTGAATGATAAGTGTTTACATTCATTCCCTCGCAATGTAGGCAGCTTCCATAATAACACACACACACACACAAACACACATATATATATATATATAAATTATATACATATATATACACACATATATATACATTATATATACATATATACATACATATATATACACACATGGACTGCTGCGATAGTCTAGTGGTTAGAGCACTTGACTCCGACCCTCGTGGTCCCCGTCGCGGCGGTCGTAAAAATGCCTGCGCTCTGACTGCTGGCTCGAGCCCGAGAAAACGACATATCGCCTTGAGAAGTCGCCGCCATGGCACAGGTGTTAGCGCACCGAACCGCGGTTGATTAGAAAGGGCATCCAGTCAGGCAAGGGTGACACTTCCATATGACCTCTCAGTAGTGAATTGAGAGAGGCCTGTGTCCTGCAGGGGAATGAATGGCTGTTAATATATATATAAATATATATATATATATATATATATATATATATATATATATATATATATATATAAAGACTCACAAGAGAGAGAGAGAGAGAGAGAGAGAGAGAGAGAGAGAGAGAGAGAGAGAGAGAGAGAGAGAGAGAGAGAGAGAGAGAGAGAGAGAGAGCAAGAAGAAAAAAAAGAAACAGGAAAAGCTCAGAGTTTGATAAACCCCATTAAATACACAGAATATTCTCGCAAATTTCCCCGAGAGTTGTGAAGATCGTCTTCCTCTTCTCTTCCTTCCTGTCTCTCTCGGCCGCGGGAGAACAGGGAATGGAGGAAATTCGGATAGGAGAGATTTGTGGAAAAAAGTGTAGGAGTAGGATAAAGGATGGAGAGAGAGAGAGAGAGAGAGAGAGAGAGAGAGAGAGAGAGAGAGAGAGAGAGAGAGAGAGAGAGAGAGAGAGAGAGAGAGAGAGAGAGAGAGAGGAAAATAAAGTAGGAGAGGGCAAGAGGGAAGGGGAGAAGGAGGAGGAGGGTGGGGAGGAAGAGGAGGGGGGGAGGTGGGGGAAGGGAAGGAGGTTGGAGAGTAGGATGTAGAGGAGAGGCGAAGGAGGAGGAAGAGAGAGATGATGGAATGGAGGAAGAGGAGGAAGAGGGGGAAGGGAAAGGAGGAGAAAGAGGAAGGTGGGCGTGGGATGGGGAGGGTGAGGAGGAGGAGCAGGAAGAGAACAGGGAGCAGATGGAGGAAGAGGAAGAGGAGAAAGAGGGGGAAAAGGAGGAAGATCAGGAGGAGGAGGAGGAGGAAGAAGAGAAAGAGACGAATGAGAAGGAGAAGGAAAAGTAGGAGGAATAGGAAAAGGAGGAGGAGAAGAGAAAGAAGCTGAGTAGAAAAAAAGGTGTAGGAAGAAAAGTAATAGGTGTAGATGAAATAAGAGCAAGAGGAAGAGAAGTAGGAGAAGAAGAAAAAAAATCAGAAAAAAACGAAAACAAGGAAAACAAATAAGGAAAAAGCAATCAAGAAAACGAATTATAACAAGGAAGGGGAACAAGAAGAAATGACGGAAAAAAAGGAAGAAAAGAAAAAAAAAGAAAAGAAAAGACAAGAAAAAAGATAATTCATGACGTCACCCGCTGGATCAGAGCAGGCAAAAGATTATAAATGAGACCATAAATTCCCTGAAGGATATGAATAAGGATGATGATGAAAAGGATAGAGAGAGGAATAAAGACAGAGATGTAATAAC
>NC_061848.1:1348403-1355903 GCF_019202785.1 Penaeus chinensis
ATGTTAAACCACAAGAAACGGGAAGGGAGGTCGAAGGGAGTCGAGGGGAGGTCGAAGGGAGGTCGATGGAGAGGTCGTGGGGAGGCCGAAGGGAGGTCGAGGAGAGGCCGAGGGGACGGCTTCGAAGGGGAGGTCGAGGGGAGGTCGTGGGTTGTGCGTCGTGGGGAGGTCAGAGGGGAGGTCGAGGGGGCCGGGAAGGGGGGGAGAGGCCGAAGGGGAGGTACGAGGGGAGACGCCGAAGGGATGTCGAAGGGAGGTCGAGCGGGAGTCGTGGGGAGGGCGAGGGAGAGGCCGAGGGAGGGGAGGTCAGAGGGGAGATAGGGGTAGAGGTCGAAGGGAGGGTACAGAGGGGAGGTCGAAGGGGGGAGGCCGTAAGGAAGGGAGGTCGTTGGGAGGTCGAGGGGAGGTCGAGGGAGAGGGCCGAAGGATGGTCGAGGGGGAGGACGAAAGGGTGGTCGAAGGTGAGGTAGAGGGAGGTCGAGGGGAGGTCACAGGAGCCAGAGGGTGAGCGGTCGAGGGGGAGAGAGGCGAGGGGAGTCGAAGGGGAGGACGCAGGAGGACGAGGGGAGGTCGCAGGGAGTCGAAGGGAGGTCGTGGGGGAGGTCGAGGGGAGGCCGAAGGAGGTCGAGGGCGAGTCGAGGGGAGGTCGGAGGGGGGTCGAGGGGAGCCGAAGGGGAGGTTCGAGGGGAGGCGTGGGGAGGTCGAGGGGAGCCGAGGGGAGGCCGAGGGGAGGTCGAGGGGAGGCCGAGGTGAGGCCGAGGGGAGGTCGAAGGGAGGTCGAGGGGAGGTCGAGGCGGGAGGTCGAGGGGAGGTCGCAGGGAGGTCGAATGGAGGTCGAGGGGAGAGGTCGCAGGGAGTTGAGGGGAGGTTCGAGGGGAGGTCGAGGGGAGGTCGAGGGGAGGTCGAGGGGAGGTATCGAGGGGAGGTCGCAGGGAGGCACGAGGGAGAGGTCGAGGGGAGGCGAGGGGAGGTCGTGGGCGAGGTCGTGGGGAGGCCGAGGGGAGGTCGAGGGGAGCGAGGGGAGGCGAGGGGAGGTCGAAGGAGGTCGAGGGGAGGCCGAGGGGGGTCGTGGGGAGTGTGGGGAGGCCGAGGGGAGGTCGAGGAGAGGCCGAGGGGAGGTCGATGGGGAGGGGCGGAGGGGAGGCGAAGGGGAGGTCGAGGGGAGGCCGGGGAGGTCGAGGGGAGGTCGCAGGGAGGCCGAGGGGAGGCGAAGGGAGGCCGAGGGGAGGTCGAGGGGAGGTCGCAGGGAGGCCGAGGGGAGGCCGAAGGGAGGTCGAGGGGAGGTCGCAGGGAGGCCGAGGGGAGGTCGAGGGGAGGCCGAGGGGAGGCCGAGGGGAGGCCGCAGGGAGGCCGAGGGGAGGTCGAGGGAGGCCGAGGGGAGGCCGAAGGGAGGTCGAGGGGAGGTCGCAGGGAGGCCGAGGGGAGGTCGAGGGGAGGCCGAGGGGAGGCCGAGGGGAGGTCGAAGGGAGGTCGAGGGGAGGTCGAGGGTAGGCCGAGGGGATGCCGAGGGGAGGTCGAGGGGAGGCCGAGGGGAGGTCGAGGGGAGGCCGAGGGGAGGCCGAGGGGAGGCCGAGGGGAGGTCGAGGGGAGGTCGAGGGGAGGCCGAGGGGAGGTCGAGGGGAGGCCGAGGGGAGGTCGAGGGGAGGCCGAGGGGAGGCCGAGGGGAGGTCGAGGGGAGGCCGAGGGGAGGTCGAGGGGAGGTCGCAGGGAGGCCGAGGGGAGGTCGAGGGGAGGCCGAGGGGAGGTCGAAGGGAGGTCGAGGGGAGGTCGAGGGGAGGCCGAGGGGAGGCCGAGGGGAGGTCGAAGGGAGGTCGAGGGGAGGTCGCAGGGAGGCCGAGGGGAGGTCGAGGGGAGGCCGAGGGGAGGTCGAGGGGAGGCCGAGGGGAGGTCGAGGGGAGGCCGAGGGGAGGCCGAGGGGAGGTCGAAGGGTGGTCGAGGGGAGGTCGCAGGGAGGCCGAGGGGAGGTCGAGGGGAGGTCGCAGGGAAGCCGAGGGGAGGTCGAGGGGAGGTCGCAGGGAGGCCGAGGGGAGGTCGAGGGGAGGTCGCAGGGAGGCCGAGGGGAGGTCGAGGGGAGGCCGAGGGGAGGTCGAGGGGAGGCCGAGGGGAGGCCGAGGGGAGGTCGAAGGGAGGTCGAGGGGAGGTCGAAGGGAGGTCGAGGGGAGGTCGCAGGGAGACGAAGGGAGGTCGAGGGGAGGTCGAAGGGAGGTCGAGGGGAGGTCGAAGGGAGGTCGAGGGGAGGTCGCAGGGAGGTCGAAGGGAGGTCGAGGGGAGGTCGAAGGGAGGTCGAGGGGAGGTCGAGGGGAGGTCGAGGGGAGGTCGCAGGGAGGTCGAAGGGAGGTCGAGGGGAGGTCGAAGGGAGGTCGAGGGGAGGTCGAAGGGAGGTCGAGGGGAGGTCGCAGGGAGGTCGAAGGGCGGTCGAGGGGAGGTCGAGGGGAGGCCGAAGGGAGGTCGAGGGGAGGTCGAGGGGAGTCCGAAGGGAGGTCGAGGGGAGGTCGAAGGGAGGTCGAGGGGAGGTCGCAGGGAGGTCGAAGGGAGGTCGAGGGGAGGTCGAGGGGAGGCCGAAGGGAGGTCGAAGGGAGGTCGAGGGGAGGTCGAGGGGGAGGTCGAAGGGAGGTCGAGGGGAGGTCGAAGGGAGGTCGCAGGGAGGTCGAGGGGAGGTCGAGGGGAGGCCGAAGGGAGGTCGAAGGGAGGTCGAGGGGAGGTCGAGGGGAGGTCGAAGGGAGGTCGAGGGGAGGTCGAAGGGAGGTCGAGGGGAGGTCGCAGGGAGGTCGAAGGGAGGTCGAGGGGAGGTCGAGGGGAGGCCGAAGGGAGGTCGAAGGGAGGTCGAGGGGAGGTCGAAGGGAGGTCGAGGGGAGGTCGCAGGGAGGTCGAGGGGAGGTCGAGGGGAGGTCGAGGGGAGGTCGCAGGGAGGTCGAAGGGAGGTCGAGGGGAGGTCGAAGGGAGGTCGAGGGGAGGTCGAGGGGAGGCCGAAGGGAGGTCGAAGGGAGGTCGAGGGGAGGTCGAGGGGAGGTCGAAGGGAGGTCGAGGGGAGGTCGAAGGGAGGTCGCAGGGAGGTCGCAGGGAGGTCGAAGGGAGGTCGAGGGGAGGTCGAAGGGAGGTCGAGGGGAGGTCGAAGGGAGGTCGCAGGGAGGTCGCAGGGAGGTCGAAGGGAGGTCGAGGGGAGGTCGAGGGGAGGTCGAAGGGAGGTCGAGGGGAGGTCGAAGGGAGGTCGCAGGGAGGTCGCAGGGAGGTCGAAGGGAGGTCGAGGGGAGGTCGAGGGGAGTCCGAAGGGAGGTCGAGGGGAGGTCGAAGGGAGACAGAGAGGAAGCAGGGCAGGCGAGCGTTCCACATAATATGAATATATAGACATAACTAGATAGACAGAAGTTAAAGAATTAGATGAATGGATTGATATATAGAAAGATAGATAGACAGACAGGCAGACATATATATCTATAGAGAGAAAAATAAATAGATAAATAAAAAGATGAACAGATGATGGAGATATAGATAGATAGATAGGCAGACCGATAAACAGAAGATAAATAGATGATAGATGTATAAATAGACAAATAGATATACAGATTAGAGAAATAAATAGGAATGGAAAAGAAAGTGCCTGAGTGTTGACGGAATTCAAGCAAGCAGAGTAATCTTTAATAGGAACAAGGGCAGAGCGTGAGGGGAGAGGGAGAGGGGAAGGGGAAGGGTTAGAGGGGAGAGGGTGAGGGGAGAGGAGAGAGAGTGAGGTGAGAGGGTGAAGGGAGAGGGGAAGGGTTAGAGGGGAGAGGGTGAGGGGAGAGGAGAGAGAGTGAGGTGAGAGGGTAAGGGGAGAGGGGTGAGTTAGAGGGGAGAGGGTGAGGGGAGAGGGAGAGGTGAGAGGTGAGATGGGAAGGGGAGACGGAGAGGGAAAAGGGGAGAGTTAGAGGGGAGAGGGGAGAGGGGATGGGGAAAGGGAAAGGGAGAGGGTGAGGGAGAGGGGAGTGGAGAGAGGGGAGAGGGGAAGAGGAGACGGGAAGGGAGAGGAAGAGGGAAGAGGAGAGAGGGAAAGGGAAGAGGAGAGAGGAGATAGGGGAAGAGGAGACGGGAAGGGAAGAGGAGAGAGGGAAAGGGGAGAAGAGAAAGGGAGAGGGAGAGATGAGAGGGGGAAGGGAAGGAAGCTGGGAGGGGAGAGCTTTAAGGGAGAGGAAGAGGGGGAGGGAGAGGGGAGAGGGGAGGGAGAGGGAAGGAAGAGGAGAAAGAGAGAGAGAGATAGGAGAGAGAGAGGAGAGAGGATAGAGAAGAGCAAAGCGACAAGTATCTTCAAAGGAATTCCATCTCTCTTTTCACGCCGACTTTCCAATTGAAAGTCACTTGCGCAAAGAGTTTAAAAGCATCACCAGCATCATTACCCGCGAATCTACGTGCTCTTATTCACGAATTGATTGGATCCCAACCGTCGTCTCAGTCGGGTAGCAATTCCTTCTTCCTCTAGATATCATCATGATTATAATTATGCTTCCATGTGGGAGATAAATGCATATTGAGAGTAAAAGGGGAGAGAGAGGGAAGAGCGAGAGGGGAAGAGGAGAAGGAGAGGGAGAGGGAGAGGCAGAGGGGAAGGGAGAGAGGGAGGGGAAGGGAAAGGAGAGAGGGAGAGGGAAAGGGGAGAAGGAGAGGGAGAGAGGAAGGGGAGAAGGAGAGGGAGAGGGAGAGAGAGAGGGGAAGGGAGAGGGGAGAGGGAAGGGAGAGGGGAGAGGGAAGGGGAGAGGGAAAGAGGAGAGGGAGAGGGAGAAAGAGAGGGGAAGGCAGAGGGAGAGGGGAAGGCAGAGGGAGAGGGGAAGGGAGAGGGGAATGGGAGAAGGAGAGGGAGAGAGAGAGGGGGGAAGGGAGAGGGAGAGGGGAAGGGTGAGGGGAAGGGAGACAGAATGGGAGAGGGGAAGGGAGACAGAATGGGAGAGGGGAAGGGAGACAGAATGGGAGAGGGGAAGGGAGACAGAATGGGAGAGGGGAAAGGGGAGAGGGAGATGAGAGAGGGAGAGGGGAGAGGGATAGGAGAGAGGGAGAGGGGAAGGGAGAGGAGAAGGGAGAGAGAGGGGAGAGGGGAAGGGAGAGAGGAGGGGAGAGGGAGACGGGAGAGAGACATGGGAAGGGAGAGAGGAAGGGAGAGGAAGACGGACGAGGGAGAGGGGAAGTGAGATGGAAGGGGGGGAGGGGAAAGGGAGATGGAGCACACATTGCTAAGCCGAAGAAAAATAGCGTAAGAGGGCATTGAACACTAAGCTCATTTAAAATTGTCTGAAAACATATTGTTGAGAAGCGATTCGAAGAATATGCAATTAGAGGCTTGCGCTTATGAATAAGCCATGAATGGGAAAATATGTAGGATCTTTTTTCAAGAAGCTTCGGAGAGAGAAGAAGAAGAAGAAGAAGAAGAAGAAGAAGAAGAAGAAGAAGAAGAAGAAGAAGAAGAAGAAGAGAGAGAGAGAGAGAGAGAAAAAAAAAAAAAGAGAGAGAGAGAGAGAGAGAGAGAGAGAGAGAGAGAGAGAGAGAGAGAGAGAGAGAGAGAGAGAGAGAGAGAGAGAGAGAGAGAAGATAAATAGAAGAAGAAAAAGAAGGAAAATATAATAACACTATTTTTTTTTTACCATAAAATGCCACTGAATTCTATCTATCCCTTTCTTTCTGTTTGTCCACTACCCCCCCCCCAAAAAAAAAAAAAAAAAAACAGAAAACAATAAGATTAACAAAATAAAGCATAAAATAAAGCCGTCAGCCGCACCAGCGCCCGACCATACGCGACGGACGAGGGCCTCGAGTTGACCAAATATTCCGGTCGCGAAGCCAGGCTAAAGCAAGAACTTTAAGATCGGACTCTCGCCGTATCTACACTACAGCATTTCGAGTAAACTTTGTAAACAATTATACAAGTTGGCGTTCTCACACACCGGACGCAGCGCCACCTGATACGACGTAGCAGTTTAAAAAGAACTTGCAGCGTCATAACCAGGGGATTGGGCATGCGTTCGGAATGCGGAGATAAAAACGTGGGGGACTATTCCGTTTTGAGATGGAGAGGCAGCTTGGACTTTCTAGTTTGTATGTCTTGATTGAAATATGTGTAGGTTGAAATACTGGTGATATAGTTGAAGTAAGCGTGATACTGTATTCAGTGCTTATGTATATATATATATATATATATATATATATATATATATATATATATATATATATATATATGTGTGTGTGTGTGTGTGTGTGTGTGTGTGTGAAATCTAATTACGGAAAATTATATAATAGAAGTGTGGGGGAGACTATTCCGTTTTGAAAATCAACAGGTAACATGGACTTTTCGTTTTTTGCGCTTTATATCTTTAAAATGAAATAGAAATACATGTACAACCACAGAGAATATGATAAAATTATCTTTTTTGGTAATATATATATTTTAATAACATAGGGGGTATAATAATAGAAATTTGGGTGAGACTGTATTCTGTTTTTGAAATGAACAGGTAATATGTACTTATAATATATATATATATATATATATATATAATTTAAATCAAATAGAAATAGAAGTACAAACACAAGGATAATAATTTAATAGAAATGTGAGTGGAGCTGTATTTTGTTCTGGAAATCAACGGATTATAAGGACTTTCAAATTTTTTGGTATTTTTTTCATCTTTTTTTTTTTTTTTTTAGATGAAATATAAATAGAGAAATATGTGGGTGAGACCGTACTCTGTTTTGAAAGTCAACAGCTGGTACGTTTTTTCTTTTTCAAATACTGTTTATGAAAAGGAAATACGCGGAAAATAAGCACCAAAAATATGATGTAATTATATTCTTTTGCAAAAATTAATATGTATTTTATACTTTCATTCCTTAAAAATATAGATTATGAGATATAAATAGATGTAAATGTGGTATCTGCAGGACGAAATTATATTTTGTTATGATAACCAACAGGTATTTATTTCCTTAAAAAATACATATTAATGATGGTAAATGTTAAACTTCAAATAACACTTCTCAAATAATGAATACTAAGATATATGATTATAAAAAAAAAAAAAAAAAAAAAAAAAAAATAATGATAAAATATAGAGAGGTCACTGCCTTTTCTCACGACCAATAAACAAAATACTGAAAATAGTTATACGTACCATGACACACTCACAAACCATACACACAACTCGAATCACATCAAAACAAACAAAAAACAACAACAGAAACTTGATTGACACTTTTATTTTAGTTTTTCCGCAAAAAAAGTGATTGACATCGAATGAAAACAGACAGAATTGCATTGCTACCACCCCCCTCCCTTCCCCTGTCCCCCCTCCCCCTCACCCCTTCCCCCTTTCATTGCAAGATATTGAAGGTGACGTCATCAGCTGCTCACCTTCCAGGGTAAATGACACAAAGACGCAATCAGCAGACCTTAATAACAGCGGATCACGAAGCCTTTAGGGCGGCTTTCCTAGTGAAATGCGGCGAGAAATGAGCCTTAGCGATTAATGCTTGATCGGCAGG
>NC_061848.1:1373403-1380903 GCF_019202785.1 Penaeus chinensis
GAATACATACATGACACATAGAATAGAATAGAATAAAATAAAATAGAATGAAATTACACAAAATAAATGTTCATTTAGTATGAAAAGAAAACATTTTCGGTTTTGGATAATAAATAACTAACGTAAAATATATATTATGCTCTCAGTAGTTTATCTTATCAAGCAAGACCTAAATTATTTTACCCTATTTACCGACTTGAATTATTTACATATATAATATACGAGGACAAGCGTAGCCGGGCTGTGTTGTTGATGATTTGAATTTTTTAGCTGTGTTTTCTCGTCCCTTCTTCGCTTGTCATATGCACACGTGTCATAGAAGACAATTTGATCTGAGTAGACCGGCTAGAAAATCGGTGACAAATTGACAGTTGCAAAAACTGAAAGTGAAATTTCGCCAGTGGACTATTACGTGAGCCGTAAGTAAATGTCACAACATTAAATGCAGCAATGACGTGAAGTATCAAATAAAATAGTTTTTAGGTTTGATGCTTATTCTCCTTTTTATCATTTTTCATTTAGTTATAAACACACCATTGGATCATACCAAGGTTAATTTTCCTCCCATTTTCAAACACCAATTTTGTGTTTAGAATTAGACAAAAAATATCTGCTCTGACAAATAAAATGCAAAATATAACACTAAAATTACGTAAACATTACAGAAAATGGTATGAAAGTTATTTACGTTCAACACGTTTTCTCCTTTTTGTCGATAACATAGATTTCTCCGTAATCGATTACCTAGATTTCTCCGTAATCGATTACCTAGATTTCTCCGTAATCGATTATCTAGATTTCTCCGTAATCGATTACCTAGATTTCTCCGTAATCGATTACCTAGATTTCTCCGTAATCGATTACCTAGATTTCTCCGTAATCGATTACCTAGATTTCTCCGTAATCGATTACCTAGATTTCTCCGTAATCGATTACCTAGATTTCTCCGTAATCGATTACCTAGATTTCTCCGTAATCGATTACCTAGATTTCTCCGTAATCGATTACCTAGATTTCTCCGTAATCGATTACCTAGATTTCTCCGTAATCGATTACCTAGATTTCTCCGTAATCGATTACCTAGATTTCTCCGTAATCGATTACCTAGATTTCTCCGTAATCGATTACCTAGATTTCTCCGTAATCGATTACCTAGATTTCTCCGTAATCGATTACCTAGATTTCTCCGTAATCGATTACCTAGATTTCTCCGTAATCGATTACCTAGATTTCTCCGTAATCGATTACCTAGATTTCTCCGTAATCGATTACCTAGATTTCTCCGTAATCGATTACCTAGATTTCTCCGTAATCGATTACCTAGATTTCTCCGTAATCGATTACCTAGATTTCTCCGTAATCGATTACCTAGATTTCTCCGTAATCGATTACCTAGATTTCTCCGTAATCGATTACCTAGATTTCTCCGTAATCGATTACCTAGATTTCTCCGTAATCGATTACCTAGATTTCTCCGTAATCGATTACCTAGATTTCTCCGTAATCGATTACCTAGATTTCTCCGTAATCGATTACCTAGATTTCTCCGTAATCGATTACCTAGATTTCTCCGTAATCGATTACCTAGATTTCTCCGTAATCGATTACCTAGATTTCTCCGTAATCGATTACCTAGATTTCTCCGTAATCGATTACCTAGATTTCTCAGTAATCGATTACCTAGATTTCTCAGTAATCGATTACCTAGATTTCTCCGTAATCGATTACCTAGATTTCTCAGTAATCGATTACCTAGATTTCTCAGTAATCGATTACCTAGATTTCTCCGTAATCGATTACCTAGATTTCTCAGTAATCGATTACCTAGATTTCTCCGGTAATCGATTACCTAGATTTCTCCGTAATCGATTACCTAGATTTCTCCGTAATCGATTACCTAGATTTCTCCGTAATCGATTACCTAGATTTCTCAGTGTTCGATTACCTAGATTTCTCCGTAATCGATTACCTAGATTTCTCCGTAATCGATTACCTATATTTTTCAGTAATCGATTACCTAGATTTCTCCGTAATCGATTACCTAGATTTCTCCGTAATCGATTACCTAGATTTCTCCGTAATCGATTACCTAGATTTCTCCGTAATCGATTACCTAGATTTATCCGTAATCGATTACCTAGATTTATCCGTAATCGATTACCTAGATTTCTCCGTAATCGATTACCTAGATTTCTCCGTAATCGATTACCTAGATTTCTTCGTAATCGATTACCTAGATTTCTCAGTAATCGATTACCTAGATTTCTCAGTAATCGATTAAATATATTTCTCAGTAATCGATTACCTAGATTTCTCAGTAATCGATTAAATATATTTCTCCGTAATCGATTACCTAGATTTCTCAGTAATCGATTACCTAGATTTCTCCGTAATCGATTACCTAGATTTCTCAGTAATCGATTAAATATATTTCTCAGTAATCGATTACCTAGATTTCTCAGTAATCGATTAAATATATTTCTCAGTAATCGATTACCTAGATTTCTCAGTAATCGATTTCGTAGATTTTTCAATAATCGACTTCCTAGATTTCTCCGTAATCGATTACCTAGATTTCTCAGTAATCGATTACCTAGATTTCTCCGTAATCGATTACCTAGATTTCTCAGTAATCGATTACCTAGATTTCTCCGTAATCGATTACCTAGATTTCTCCGTAATCGATTACCTAGATTTCTCCGTAATCGATTACCTAGATTTCTCCGTAATCAATCACCTAGATTTCTCAGTAATCGACTTCCTAGATTTCTCAGTAATCGACTTCCTAGATTGCTCGGTAATCGATTACCTAGATTGCTCAGAAATCGATTACCTAGATTTCTCAGTAATCGATTACCTAGATTTCTCAGTATTCAATTACCCAGATTTCTCAGTAATCGATTACCTAGATTTCTAAGCAATCGACTTCCTAGATTTCTCAGTAATCGATTATGTATATTTCTCGGTAATCGATTACCAAGATTTCTCGGTAATCGATTACCTAGATTTCTAAGTAATCGATTACCTAGATTTCTCAGTAATCGATTACCTAGATTTCTTAGTAATCGATTACCTAGATTTCTCAGTAATCGATTACCTAGATTTCTTAGTAATCGATTACCTAGATTTCTCAGTAATCGATTACCTAGATTTCTCAGTAATCGATTACCTAAATTTCTCAGCAATCGATTACATAGATTTCTCAGTAATCAGTTACATAGATTACTCCACTGAGGGAGGGAGAAAGATAGATAGATAGATAGATAGATAGATAGATAGAGAGAGAGAGAGAGAGAGAGAGAGAGAGAGAGAGAGAGAGAGAGAGAGAGAGAGAGAGAGAGAGAGAGAGACGGAGCGAGAGAGGGAGAGAGAGAGAGGGGGAGAGACAGATAGAGAGATGTGGAGAGAGAGAGAGATGTGGAGAGAGAGAGAGATATGTGGAGAGAGAGAGAGATGTTGAGAGAGAGAGAGAGAGAGAGAGAGAGAGAGAGAGAGAGAGAGAGAGAGAGAGAGAGAGAGAGAGAGAGAGAGAGAGAGAGAGAGAGAGTCAGACAGACAGACAGACTACACTAAAACCATAAATGTATACCTTATACTCTACAAACATACCACTGCATAATCTATTTCCAGCTGAAAGTAATCAAAAAGCAATCGATTACTGATCGCAAAAGCAATCGAAGTAACCCACAGAAAAGAGCCCGGCCAGCGGCAGGGCATCGACAGGCGGGCACAGAACATCGCGTCGCCCAAATCAGCATAATGGGGAAAAACGCTACTGACCGATATGCTATCAAGTTCAGGCAGATATGATTAGTTACTTAGATATTTTGACAATTGACCAATAATTTGTCTGTAAACAAAAGCGCCAACGCATTTCACTGAAAACGGATTCACCAAACGATGAAATGATCACATCATAAAATATGACGTAATAAATTCCACATTTTATCTGCATGCCCTTTGCTCTTGGCCTTGCTATCTATCGAACTTTCTACCTATCTATCTTCCTTTATAACTTGATCGTGGCTAATGAATTACGTTTAGCAATGAAGAAGTTTAGTACTAAGTTGCTACAACTTTTATAAGAAAACTCAGCACTACACAAAAGGCTTTACAGTAAATACTTCTTTGCATCCGGATTAATTTTTTGTGACGACTAAACTTTTGCGAAATGTTCTGACGGAAGCAATCATTTTTATCTAAAATTTTGATTATTAAGGAAACAAGTTGAAATGATTTAGGGGTTACGAAAGCTTCTTTGCAACTCTGTCAATTTGCTTCACTGATTACAAAGTATTTTACTTGTGGACAAGAGAGAGTAAGAGAGAAAGAGAAAGAGAGAGAGAGAGAGAGAGAGAGAGAGAGAGAGAGAGAGAGAGAGAGAGAGAGAGAGAGAGAGAGAGAGAGAGAGAGAGAGAGAGAGAGAGATAAATAGATACATAGATAGATAGATAGATAGATAGAGAGATATGTAGATAGAAAACGAGAGAACGAATAAATAACCAAAAAAAAGTTTCATACAAAAACAAAGGTTTCTACATCACTCTTTACTTATGACATCTATAAAATCATTTCTCCAAAACTATACAATATGTATTCCACCTGTTATTGGAAATCAGTGAAAACGAAAAGCGAAAAGGAAAAAAAAAAAAAACAAGAAAAAACAAGAAAAAACAACAACATGCATTTTATTTCATTATTTATTCATTTGCATATTTTGTCTCGACCTAAACGTACGTGAATATATTTAGATAAATTCCTCACACGCAAAAGTAATCTGAATATAGTTTCAATAAATCAGAGCTCGATTTGCATTCTAGTTTGAATAAAACAGAATTAATTTTGAACAATAAAAAAAGCAAGAATGCGAGCTGAATTGAATTTGAGTTTATGTTATAAGATTTTAATCGAACTGAGCACCAAACTCTGGCCAAAAGGTCGAAATATATATGCATATGTACAGGAAAGTAGCCACAGTAAGAAAGGGAATCAAATCGTAACGTTTCGAGATCATTAAGGGTTCCTTAGATAACCGAAACGTTTCTGTGTTTATGTTCATATATATATATATATATATATATATATATATATATATATATATGATAATACATTTATTCTCCCTGTAATATTTCACAGCACATGTACCTGTTCAAACTGAACTCGACTGTTGAACATGACTTTTAGACTTTCTCTATTCAAATCATTTATTCGATGTTGCAGTTCATCTGTTGACTCGCCGAGGAGTTTCGATGCTCGTCCCGTATTCCGATACTTTTCCCTCCATCCAGTCAGGGCAAACAGTAAACAGTTTCGGTGAGATGGTGCCGTCCCGCCCGACGCCTTTTTAATTGGCATTTTATCGGAGTCTGGCTGGAGCTTTGTGGTCGCTGCCCCGTCTTCGCATATGTCCTCCCGTCTCTTACAAGAGATTTCCTATAATCCTTGTTTTCGAATAACTTCTAATATTTTGATTTATATCTCGAATGTTTTTTGCATTCGCCATATATATATATATATATATATATATATATATATATATATATATATATATACTTTATATATATATATACACATATATATGCACATTCACATACATGTGTGACTGTGTGTATATATTTGTGAAATGTACATACATCACACAAACGCACATGCAAACACCACTTCAAAAAAGCTCCCGATTTCCATCGTCCACATTTCTTTTTTTCTTAACGAACTGCAAAGGCCAAAAGAGAAAAAAAATCATCTTCAGATCTTGCAAAATGACAGACAAGCCAACTCTCATTAAACCCTTTTTGTGTCTAGCGTTTTTCTCTCCCACTTCATTTTATTTCCTTTTTTTATCAACCTGGAAAAGTATTTTGCCATTCAACCTGAAAGAATAATTGAAGCCGACATATGCCGCTTGCGACCTGTTTCCCAGCGCCGAATTATGGAACGCAGCGCCTTGCAAGCTAAAAATTCCTTTTATTTGCAACACCTTGCGCCGTGTTCTGATAAGCGAATCTTTTCTTTCTTGCTAATCTTTATTTTAGCGACGCTGAGACTGAGCAGAGATTGCCGATTTTGATTTTGCATTTTTGGCACTTTTATGCATTTTCTTTTTTTTTTTTTTTTTGTATATTCGCTTCCCTTGTAAAAATTGGTTGTCAGATATTGCAATACATGTCTCACCGATATGTATTGGAGGTGATGGAGAGGAATTATACTATCTGCCTACCTGTCCGGCCGCCCGTCTGTCTGTCTGTTGCTCCCCCCCCCCCTCTCTCTCTCCCTCCCTCACTCTCTTTCTTTCTCTCATACTCTCTCTCTCTCTCTCTTTCTCTCATTCTCTCTCTCTCTCTCTCTTTCTCTCTCTCTCTCTCTCTCTCTCTCTCTCTCTCTCTCTCTCTCTCTCTCTCTTTCTATCTATCTCTCTCCGAAATCACCTTTATAGTATTATTATAATCATCCTAATTTGTTCATATCCATATATATGATTAAAAGGTGCAAAGTTAGATAAACATCAACCGGATTTTTCCCTCTACTCTCTCCATGGAACATAGACATCCAACTCCTTTCCTTTTTCACAATTACATTCCTGTTACTATTTTTCCGTTGCACTCTCCCTCCTTGCATTCCCTCTGCATCCCCAGCGAGCCCTTTTCACTCGGGGAGACCATAATGCAATCCCTTTTGCCATGACGTTATGAGAGCTTCGGGTGGAAAGGGTTAGACACGACACATTATGGGAGTCTGTGATAACTTCCTGTGGGAATTGAGTTCTTTTTTTCCCTTCCTGTAGTCTCCTTGTGTGAAGTTGACGATGAGGATTAGTCATTAAAGTTTGTTGGTTTATAAGTTGACTGTTGCTGTCGATTGTGATGATGATGTGGTTGATGGAATGATGATAATGATAATGATAATAATGATGACGATGATGATACTACTACTACTAATATTGATAATAAGAATAGTAATGATAATGATATTAATAATAATAATCATTTTTATCTCTCTCTCTCTCTCTCTCTCTCTCTCTGTCTCTCTCTCTCTCTCTCTCTCTCTCTCTCTCTCTCTCTCTCTCTCTCTCTCTCTTGTAAATTCACCAACTAATTTGAAAAGGAATCCGCTTAAAAATGATTGATATTTTTTATCAGGTAGTAATAAATGGAAATGCATCCAATATCAAATAGTTTGGGTCTCCACTACTGATACTCCTACTACAGTCAGTTTACTTCGAATTAAGTAGTTTAGTTAACAAATTAAATACGGTCAACATGGGTAATAGCTTTTACATAAAAAAAAAAAAAAATGCAAATATCACAAAAGATCTACAAAATCAAAGGCAAGTTACGTTTTCAATTAAGTTACGTTTTAAGTTTTTTTTCTATCCAGCATTGGTCTTAATCTTCCCGTTGGAAAAAAGTTCTGTCATGCTTGCAGTCAACATGTTGTTTTGAAATGTAATGCTCGACATGATTTTCTCCGTCACCTGCTCCCGGGGCTCGTGCAAGAAATCAA
>NC_061848.1:1390903-1393403 GCF_019202785.1 Penaeus chinensis
AATAGTATAATAATAGTAATAATAATAATAATAATAATAATAATGATAATAATAACAATAATAAAAAAAATAATAATAACAATAATGATGATGATGATAATAATAATAATAATAATAATAATAATAATAATAAAGATAATGATAACTGATAAATCAATACAAAAGCAAAAGACTGTAATGATAATGATAACTGATAAAAAAGTAAACAAACTGTTCCCCCCGCCGCCGCCCGCCAACAAAGCGCTTTCATTCCAACTCGATGCTAAATTGGAGCCAAATATTACCGTAAGCGTTAAATCAACACAGTCATTATCAATAACGCTTATGGCATAATCAGCATCACTTTGTATCATTCTAAATTCGGTTCGTTGTTTGCAAATGTTAACTGGTGAAGTCCCAGTCATTATCAATGATGCTTATAGAATAATTAACACATTCGCACACACACACACACACACATATATTCATATATATATATAAATATATTTATATATATATATATATCTATATATATAAATATATATATATATATATATATATATATATATATATATATAAACACATACATATATACATATGCAAACACAATTTATCAATATCACCATCACTGGTAGCAGTATCATGAAATTCCAGAGGCGATTTCCCACCAAGAATAAAATGATAAAAAAATCCTCAGCGTCATTCCTCTTCCATTGATTCCCTAAAGAACTTCCGTCTCGTCGTGATATATGACCGGCAGTTCCAAGATGCAATTGGTTTGTATTTTTATTTCTCTTCCAGTGCCATTCACCTTTCTTAGTGTCCATTTGTCATCTGGATTCACCTGTTCCTGTCTATCTGTCTGTCTTTGTGTTCACCTTTTTGTGTTCACTTATCTTTATGTTCACCAGTTTCTGTCTTTGTGTTCATTTTTCCACATGTTCACCTAACCTCACGTTTGCCTGAGTATGTGTTCAGCTGTCTACGTGTTCACCTGTTCCTACGTCAATTTGTCTTCAAGTTAACTTGTCTATACGTTCTCCTGTCCGTGTTCACCTGTCATCACTTTCAACTCTCTCCATGTTCACCTGCCTGCGCTTTCCCCTGTCTTCACTTTCACCTATCTCCATGTTCACCTGCCTGCGCGTTCACCTGTCATCACTTTCACTTATCTCCAAGTTCATCTGTCTCCATGTTCACCTGTCTTCACTTTCACCCATCTCCACACTCACCTGTCTGAACTTCTCTCCCGGAGCCACAGGTGACTGAACCCTGAATAGTCGTAAAATGGCGTCGAATTGATATTTACTCGCAAAAGACTGACGGCTGAATAAAGCGATTATTTCATGCTTGCTTTTGAACTCGACAATTTGTTTTTAATTTCATTTGATACTTTGAAAAAAGTAAGAGAGAGAAAAGAGGTCATTTGCGTTGTTTTTTTTTTTTTATCCCATAGATTAATTTACAGAATATCATATGCTATTCATTTTACACACTTGAAGGTATTAATGTATACTGATGTCATAGTGCACACACATACACACATACGCATACGCATACACGTACACATACAAACACACACACACACACACACACACACACACACACACACACACACACACACACACACACACACATATATATATATATATATATATATATATATATATATAAATGAACAGAAAGACAAACCCTGTGGAGTGTACAAACAATAAAATTATACAGTATTCCAACAGAATAATATCTTTATTCTACTGTAACAGTGTTTCCTTTCACACACACACATGTTATATGCGAACACGTGTGTGAATATATATATATATATATATATATATATATATATATATATATATATATATACATATATATATATATATATATATATATATATATATATATATATATATATATATATATATATATATATATATTTGCATAGATGCTAGCGGGACCTGTGGAAATTCGACGAAAAAAGAGGCACGCGTCTCTCCCTCCTTCTACCTTTCCCTCTCCCTCTGGCTTCTCCTTTCCCGCTCCGCCACCCCATTCCTCCCCCACACCTTCCTTGAATCCCCTCCTCCCTCCCCTTTTCAGCCCTGCATCTGCCCCTCCTTTTTGCCGCCATTTCCTCCCTACCCTCCCTTACCTCCTGGCTCCTTATAGCCTTCCTTGTCTCTCCCATCTCCCTTCTTTCTCGAAGCCCCTTCCCTCCTTTGTCCTCCTCAAGTCTCTTCAGCTTCCCCTTCCCCCTCTCCTCTTTCTCTTTAAGGCCTCTCCCCTCCCTTTTCCCTCTCCCCCTACTTTTTTTCCTTTTGCCTCCCTTTCTCCCTCTCCCCCTTCCTCCCTTCCTTCTTAGCCTCCCCCGGCGAATAGTCGTATAAATAATAAATGTACGTAAAGTGACGGTCCAATTACTTCACTGCAGTGTACTTGCCTCGAATTCGAAACCCTTTGAGGTCCAATTTGCATTTCAGTTTCAGAGTGCCAGCGCAGGCACATACTTGGCTTTACAGGGGTACGT
>NC_061848.1:1398403-1400903 GCF_019202785.1 Penaeus chinensis
ATCATCATCATCATTGACACAGAAAATGAGAATTTACTGCGACGCTACTGCCTGAGCGCTTCACTCTGCGTCCAACGAAAAGTCCGTTTGATGCCGCCTTATCCTATCCTCCTTTTCTTGCTCGTTTCCCTCCTTCCTCCTCCTTTTCCTCCTTTTTTTCCATTACACGCACAAGGCGGCATCAAACGGACTTTTCGTTGGACGCAGAGTGAAGCGCTCAGGCAGTAGCGTCGCAGTAAATTCTCATTTTCTGTGTCAATGATAATGATGATGATGATGATATGATGATATTGATAATAATAATGATAATAATAATGGTCATACTAATATTGATAATAGCACTAATGATAATAATAATGATAATACAAATTATAAAAATGATAATAAGGATAACAACAAAACAATAATAACAACAACAACAAACAATACCTTAAGTGAAATTATGGCTCCCTGTTTTGTTTTGCTTCTAAATTACCCCCTGTGTGCAAGGTATGGCCGGGGCTACCGTCCGAGGCAGTGCGGGGTTTGAAAGCGGGTCAGCAAGATCTCAAGACAATTATTTTGCCGATGAAAAAAACAAACACAAAATGTTAACTGAATCAGCTGATAAGGACAGTTATATATATATATATATATATATATATATATATATATATATAAATAATGCTTCTTACAAAAGATGACAGATCATTATAACCCGATGTTCACAAATGCAATTGTAAATCATGATTGTAATTTTGCAATATTCTTCGTTGTCAAAGGTATATCTAGCAAATAATTTTATTATGCAGGTAAAATTGAATTCAAAAGGTTATAGGTCAATTATTCATTATGAATAGGAATTATAATCAATGATCATTGCTTAGAGCTTCTTAAAGTATAGTTTTTGTATCCCAAAATATAGTGATGCTTCAACAGAGTATGCATATTAATGAGTGCAGCACAATGAGTTGGATATCATTAATGAATCAGACTTTGCTGCTAATTGTGTGTCTCTATTATTACCATTATCTTTTTTATATAAAGGGAATTATTATATATATATATATAAATATAAATAAATATATATATATATATATATATATATATATATATATATATATATATATATATATATATATATGCACACACACACACACACACACACACACACACACACATACACACACACACACACACACACAAATATATATATATATATATATATATATATATATATATATATATATATAACAGAAAAATATTCCAACCTAAATACGGTAGAAAAGAAAACACAACCGAGGGCTCAAACCTGACACTTCAACCGATGATGATCATTACTAATACGATTTTTTGTGATGATTATAAATACCAGATTATGTTGCGTCATTTTCCATCAGTGTCAAGTGAATATCCATCTATTATCAATTGCAATTACGGTATAGTGCTGCCCTCTGCACATGTAAGCATAATGACAGTGTCGAGTGGCATTCACTGACACATACTTATGTCAACAGAACGAGGGAACGTAAATAGATGCAGCATATAGAAAGCCTCGATTAAGAGTATGATTACTTGCTACTATTACTGGCCAGGCTTAGATTTTCAACAATCGTATAGAACAGAGAACGAGTGTGATAAACGGCGACAGATACATGCCCATTAATACGTTTGAAAAAAAAAAAACGCCTTGTGCAAAATATCCAGCAGATGTGTTAAATTGCCCTCCAAGAACGAGTCACCTGATATCACCTGACACGGTTTCATTTCGAGCCAGAGAAAGTGCTTAACGTCCCGCTCGTACTCGTTATGCTTAATGCTGATTAAACCACGCGGAGTATAAGATACAGGATATGTCACATGGAATTGGACCTATTCTCGAGGATAATTGCATTTATAAGAATCGTGTTTGTTTCTCTTTTATATATATATATATATTTATATATATATGTATATATATATATATATATATATATATATATATATATATACATATATGTATATATATATGTATGTATATATATATATATATATATATATATATATATATATATATGTTTATATATATATGTTTATATATATATGTTTATATATATATATATATATATATATATATATATATATATATATATAAGGTTGACATCTTATTCTTCTTTACTATTTTGGAAATGCTGCAATGTTACTTCTGGTAAACAAGTAAATAAATAGAAAATAATCAAATGAGTACATAGACAAATACACAAATAACCGAATGAATAGGGAACCATACAGTCGGTCTGAATAAAAGGAGAGAAAAAGGAGAGAAAGTGAGTATTCAACAATCATCAAATCAGCGGCGCGGATTCAGCTCTGAAATACAGACCAATCATCCAATCTATAACTTTTATAAAAACAACACGAAAAAGGTCCACCATCTTCCTTCCAATTCCTCATTTAGGTTCCTGCATTTCAGTGCTAGAGAGAGGCGACCTTCTCACTCCCCGTATGCGTAACAACGGCGTCCATCCGTTAACAAAAAGGG
>NC_061848.1:1405903-1410903 GCF_019202785.1 Penaeus chinensis
GTGATTAGATATTCTGATCAGATTGCTTTTAGTCTGATTAGTTTTTGTAATCCAGTTTTCGATTCGAAAAATAATATCAGGCACTCGGTAAGGTTTTGTATATTATTTGTAAATATTTTTAAAAGATAATATAGTAATTAAATTATGTAGTACGTTGTCCTTGTTAGATCTATGCTGAAAATAAGATAAAATTGACAATATCATAATAAAAGAGTTTTGACACATATCAATCTAAATAAGTAGACACAAACACACGTTTATATATATTTGTATGTTAATAAATAGATAAGGATACTAGGAATATATATCATTAACTGGCTTAGGGAATCGTCCTTGTTACAAAGATTTAAGTAATAATTCCATTGTATTATCTCATTTACACTTGTATATATTTATTTGTATATATACGCATGCATGTGTGTGTGTGGGAATGTGCGTCTCTATCTATCTCTCTCAATCTCCTTTTCTCTCTCTCTCTATCTCTATCTCTATCTCTCTCTCTCTCTCTTTCTCTCTTTTCTCTCTCTCTCTCTCTGTCTCTTATTGCAGCCCAACAGGTTGTCATCACTTCTGTTACATCATTTACCGATAATTTTGTTTTATTAGCTACTCGTTTCGAAACCATCACCACTCCCACAGTGGGATCTGTCACTCGTGGCTCATATCGAAGCAATAATATACCCGCATCTTCCACCTCATCTGGCTCACGCAAACATAAGAGTAATGTTCACTAGCAGCATACACCTTCATATCCTCTCTTGGAATGCTTGTGGCATAACATCTACTACCAAAATTACCTCACTTAAGGCATACGTTTATTATCATCACCCAAATGTCAAGAGGCTTTTGTTAGACATGCTCTAGGAACTGTAGCATCCTCCCTCAGTGGTTACGTTTCCTATGTTCGTCATGTTAGGAATGGGCTCATCACTTACACCCACTCCTCTGTTCAGCACCGACTACTCCGTTCTTCTGATGATGACAGTACCATTTTTCAACTCCTGGAGGTTAAGCTGGGAGAAGGAAAGATTCGTTTCTGCAACGTCTACTCTGCTCCAGAAAGGATAAATATTGATGCTCTGCCTTCTCCCATGAACCACAGCATAGTCTATATGGGTGATTTTAATGCTCGGCACCCTGCTTTAGGTGGACGTTCCATTACTGTCAACTATAGCGGCACACGACTTATGAAGTTCATGCAGCACAACCACCTAACTCGCTGGGATACAGGAGATGCCACACATTCTCGAGGAGGAACCCTCGACCACATACTCACCTACGGACTTGTTGCATCTCAGGTCAGGTGCTCATCTGTCCCTGCTCTTTTCTCTGATCACCTTGCCCTCAGCATTCAATACTCGATTCTTTCTGTGAATTCGTCTACCTATCAGCGTACCCGGATCAGTGTTCCCCCAAAGTACTGTCCTAGCTATATCTCCTACATGTCTGCTCTCATCTTCAAGCTTGATGTTACTTCTCCTGAGAAGTTATACTCGTCTCTTGTTCCTTTAACACATGAATTTTATAGCCACTATGTTCGCAGACCAAACATCAAGTGCCAGCCTGAAGCTCATGAGTGGACGCTTGATAGACGCATCAAGGCAGCAGAGAGACAGGCCATAGAGGATAGCCATGTCTATCAGATGGATCCAACCCCAGACAACTTACAGCAGTACCAGACATCCAGTAGGGCTCTTGTTGCCCTACAACAGTGTGTGTATCGTGATGCCTGGCATGATTTCACCAATACCATCAATCCCCAGACAAGCACAGGGTCCATGTGGCGACTCATCAAGAAGGTGGTAAAGAAAAAGACCTCAAGTACTCTCCACTTCATAACCTTCCTTCACATGTACAAGAGCTGCTCTCCTCTCAGATAACCCGTCGTGCTCTACGCCTGTCAGTAGCCCTGCTTAGGAAAGATGAGGAAGAAGACATACCAATAACAAAGGATGAACTTCGTCGTGCTCTTGCTAGCGGTAGGGCATCAGCCCCAGGTGATAATGGCATCACATACTCTGTCTTGCGCCTCCTCCTGAAGGTCACTGGTGACCCCCTTCTACAGCTTTACAGCCTTTGCCTCCGACATGGATATGTGCTGCAAGGCTGGACGAAGAGTCTCATTGTACCTGTTCCTAAACCTGGCACTGACAAGTTTAGACCAATATCCCTTACATCATGCTTCTGTAAAGTGCTAGAGTGTATCCTCCTGAATCGTCTTAGGTATTGCCTTCGGGACAAATTACCATCCAGGTTATATGGATTCCTGCCACAATGCAGCACGCACCACTGTCTATTGGAGCTATACGCTCGCCTCTCCTCTACAAGTCTTGTCGCATTCATTGACCTGAAAAGTGCCTTTGACATTGCAAATTCAGATGTGATCTTTGACCAGCTTGTGGATTTTGGTGTTAGTGGAAATCTCTTGCAATGGATACGAGGAAACTTAAGCAACAGATCATCCCATGTCCTATTTAAAGGTGCCTGCAGCCAACGTAAGTGCTTTGGCCTTGAGACTCCACAGGGAGGTGTCCTTAGCCCATTTCTTTTCAATATCTTTATGCACCGCCTCATATCCCAACTCCCTGACATGCTAGGCTGACGACATCTGCATTCACTCCAACTCACCAGAAGATCTACAGCGCTTACTTCATTTGTTTTCCGAATCTACCTCTTCATGTGGCCTCATCATCTCTCCTGAAAAAAGTAGGATCTTCTCTCTACGAAACGAACGAACACTACCTGAATCTCTAGTGGGCCCCAGCATTATACCATACTGCACACAGTATCTTTACTTAGGCGCTCCAGTTCGAGTCCTTCCCTCTACACCAGCATGTCAACGTGTCCATCCCATTGTTCAGGAATTACTGACACGTCTACAGCGGCGCCTTGAACCCCTTCGCTGGTTAACCAACAATGCTGCTGGGGTCTCCATTCCTGTGAACAGAAATATCTATACAGCTATTATCCGTTCAGTAGTTGATTACCTATCTCCAACTCTTAGTCAACTCTCCAAGACAGCGCTAGATTCCCTAGAAAAAATCAGAATAAGGTAATGCGCTGCATTCTAGGATGCCCAATGTCCACTAGGATTGCTAACATGCAGCAGGAGCTTCATTTCCTTCCTCTTGTGGAACGAATCTATGCCAATGTAACATTCTTTACTGTTAAGTGTCTCTACTAACCCAGTCTTGCTCCACATTATGCAGGCCTTATTATGTCACTTGACCCCAAATCTCGTCCCACACAACTCCGACCAGGTGGCTGTGCTCTTATTAGGAATGTTTACCGAGACCTTAGAAGATTGGATATTAATGTTCCCCAAGAGGAAGTTGACCATGGTCCTCCCCCGTCGCAGATTCCTCCTGTAGCAGTTTCCTACACACCCACCTGTAGGAGGGACCTACCCTGCCAACAGAAAAAACTAGCCCTGGAGGCCATTGACAAAGTAACGTTTTCCATTCCTGCCTTTCACACCCTCTACGATGACGGTTCCTTACAAATGGATGGAACTGCAGGCTGTGCTGTCTTCTCTCCTACCATGGAACCACCGTATATGGGGATGGACTGGACGCCGTCTGCAGGACTGGTCAAGCTCTATCTCCTGTGAACTGCATGGGCTTCTAGATGCTGTTAGCCTACTTCTACGGACCAGAAGCAATGGACTAGTTATGTGTGACTCGCAGTCTGCCCTTCGTGCCCTCTCCTCCCCAAAGCCTGAAGCCCGTGGCCTAGTCAATCAAATACTGCGCCATCTAGTCACAGTCATTGGACATGCACTTATAATACATTTCCTATGGATTCCCTCGCATGTTGGAGTAACTGAGAATGATGTTGTAGATCGTCTTGCCAAAGCTGCCTGTAGGCTTGCCCTACCTGCGGCTGACGTCTCGCCAACAACCCTCTCCCACTACAAGCGGAGGATACGTGCTTCCGCTCATTAGTCAACCACCCGGCGCAGGAACGCCGAGCGGCCAGCAAGCGTAAGCATCCAACACAACGACCACTTTGCCTCTCATCCCTACAAATACCGACGCCGCGGTCTGTTGGTAAGAAGACACAAAGTGGTGGCTGCCCGGCTCCAGTTAGGCTACAGACCCGTGTGGCAGGTGGGCGACTCAAAGGACGTGCCCCAGTACTCATCGTGTAAGTTGTGTGACACACACAATGCGAACCACCTACAGCATTAATGCCTCGAGTGCCCAAAAGTTGCTGATCTCATATCAAACAGAGACTCTGTCTTAGACGTCTGCAAGTCCTTATTAGCAGAGGGCAATCTAGATGTAAATCTTTTGCAATACCCATATTTTGGTGGCTGTTAATACTTCACCCGAGCTTCCGATGTTTATCATTCATGTATTTATTTCATCTTTCCTTCTACATTTGATTTATAGCGTGGCCTGCGTGTCATGAATACTCTGTAGCCAACATTTAATTTGTGTTGTAAAGGCTTGTCGCTCACTGAGCGAAATAAGTTGATGAAAGCAAAATCTCTCCCTCTCTCTCTCTCTCTCTCTCTCTCTCTCTCTCTCTCTCTCTCTCTCTCTCTCTCTCTCTCTCTCTCTCTCTCCATATATATATGTATATATCTATATATCTATCTATCTATCTATCTATCTATATATATATATATACACACACATACATATATATACATATATACACACGCACACACACACACACACACACACACACACACACACACACATATATATATATATATATATATATATATATACACACACACACACAAACACCTATATATATGTATATATATATATATATATATATATATATATATATATATATATACACATATATATACACACATACATACATACATACACACCTATATATATGTGTATATATATATATATATATATATATATATATATATATATATATATGTATACACACACACACATATCTATCTATATTTTCATCCATTGACCTTATTAGAAATGATGATCTCTCATGGCGCATATTTTGATAAATTTTAC
>NC_061848.1:1428403-1430903 GCF_019202785.1 Penaeus chinensis
TGTCAATACAAATCTTTATTTTGAGATCGGTACGAGTTCGAAATTCTCTTGTGAAATGTTAACTTCATCTTATCCTGTGGCATTTCATGCATTTCTCGTAAAACAATACAACAACAACAACAAAAAATGCATTTATTGTAAAACAAAAACAAACAAAACGTTTATGCATTTCTCGCAAAATTCGATAAACAATAACAAAGAGAATTATGATAAGTAATGTTCAAAGTCTCACGTGGATAAAATCTTTTCCTTTACTGCATGTTTTCGAGTATGCAAATCAGATACATTTCTTTTCAGCTAAAAATAAACAAGGCTAGTGAATTCAAAGGCACTTCTGTGAACTATCATATGTTAAATAAATATATGTTGCATTTCCGTTGAATGATGAGAAAGACCTGCGTGAGTAAATGTACTTTATCTTAATAAATGAAATTATAATTTGATAATGCAACGTTCATGAAATATTGATCAATAAGTTATGAATCGCTGACAAAATTTCATGATGAGGTGAACCAGAAATACGATGCAGTTGAAGAGACGATAAATTAATAAATAAATCGACCTTAATAGATAAAGGAAAGAAAAAAAAAAGAAAATTCAGGACGAAATAAACAGAAAAACAAAACAACGCAACATCACGTAGTTATCAATCAATGCAATGCAAAGAAAGTTACGATAAAAATATCAAAATGGGAAATATGTATCTCTTTCTGGCTTTTTCTCCTTTATAATTGTGTCCTGTTTTGTTCCACTTACGCATTAGCTTCCACATGGAAATCCTTTGAAGTCCAGGCCCCCCCCCCCCCCCCAAGCGCTCTCCACACCCGACTTTTTAACGCGTCGCAAAAACTTTTTTTTTTAATTGCCTCTGATGTTATTACATTTTATTTCATGTTATCTCTCTATTTTTTTCTATCTATATATTATTTTCTACAACAATAAGCAACTGTAAAAAAATATATGAATATACTATCCATTTTGTTTTAGAGGTATACAGATTATTAATTGGGTTAATAGATGCATTTTGTTGTGTACAGATATACGTTTTTTGAGGAATCTTAAAGATGCAGCAACATTATGAGATTCCCGACATGAACTGAAGATGAAATATAGGTATATATATATACCTATATATATATATATTTATTCATTTAATTGTTTATAAATGGGTTAAGCTGTGTGCCGATAATGCTGTGTTGAGTAGTGAAACGAAGGAAGAGGTGGACGAGCAACAGCAAGAGACTGGATGCGTCGAGAGCGGCTGCGGAACACCGGGAGTGTTTGTGGAGCGGAAGCGCAAGCCTGTTCACGGGAGGCGTGGAGACGTCGCGCCAGGCGAGGGCGAGGGCCGCTGGGCCGGACCGAGCGGCGGAGTTCACATACTTCGAGGTCGAGGGACGGGGAGGAGGCGACGGAGGATTTGGGGTTTTGGGGAGCGAGGGAGAAAGTGACAGACATCTTGCGTGACAAAAGAAAGAAACGTAAGAGAAAGATGAACCTTATTCATGTTGACAAATGTAGAAAAAGGTATGAATGGGAGAGCATTTCTTCACAATACAAGAGATGCATTTGGCCGGGTTTCGATTACATCTTACATACATCAATGATAATGATAATAATGATAATAATAATGATAATGATAATAATAATAATGATAATAATAATAATAATAATAATAACAATAACAGTAATAATAATAATAATGATAATTTCTGACGAAGACCTAATCGAAACCGGTCAGAGACATCTCTTGTATTGTGAAGACATTCATTCTTGAGAAGAAATAGATGTAAAAGACGGTAATGAGGCCGTGGGAATGACAAAGAAACGGAGATAAAGATGGAGGAAGCGGAGATGAGGATGCTCAGGTAGTCACAAAGGAGAGACAAAGACGGACAAAATAAGAAAGTGATACGAAAGGAAGTCGAAATCCAAAAATGAATAAGAGAGAAATGAGACTAATATGGCCAGGACACGTCATCAGGAGAGGAGAGGGACGTGGAGGAAAAAGAGTAAAGAGGATGAAGGACAGACGAAGAGAGGAACCAGAGAGTGGAGGAGAAGATTGCGCCAAGGAATGCCTGAAGGCAACAGAGAGAAAGGAAGAAGATAAGAGGACTGGAAAGGATGGAGAAAGTGATCCGCACCGGTGACCCCAGGAAGCGGACAGAAGGCCCTACAAGATATATATATATATATATATATATATATATATATATATATATATGTATATATGTGTGTGTATGTACACACACACACACACACACACACCCATAGAGCGAAAGATGGAGAGATAGACTGATAGACATGACCGATAGATAGCAAGACAAACAGATAGATAGACAGATATCTATATCTATATCTGTCTATTTATCTCTATATATGTATTCGTTTGTGTTCTCTCTAAACGTCACACTTTTTTTCTTTGTCGGTCTCCTGTCTATCTATCTATCTATGTATCTATCTGCGTGTGTGTCCGTCTGCTGTCTTTGCCTCTCTC
>NC_061848.1:1455903-1458403 GCF_019202785.1 Penaeus chinensis
ACTTCCCCCAGAGACAGTGAATCGACAGCTGTTTGAGATTTAAATGAAACAGATTCAGGGCTTGAAACATTAAAAAGACAAGAATTAAAAAAAAAAAAAAAAAACTGCCGTGCTAGATTCTGCATGAAACAGCATGCCTTCGTTGAAAGCTAGATGCAACATAAAGCGTTGAAGGTCCTGTTCCCTGTTGTCATGTGTTGGTCATGTGGAATCCTGACTTTGAATGGCAAATGAGTCAGTCTCTTGTGTTGATCTTAATAAAGTTATTTTTTCTTCTTTCACTCTATCTTTTCCCGTCTTTATACGAGGTCGACGGAATGATCCACATCATAGTCTTGGCTTGTTGTACAGCCGGATGCCCTTCCTGCCGCCAACTTTCTCCATTCATCTGGGCTTGGGACCGGCACGGGACATTCCCCTGGACTGTGGACTCCCATGTCCGTAGGCAGTCGAGGTGAAGTTCCTTGCCCAGGGGAACAACGCGCCGGCCCGGGACTCCAACTCTCGGACTCAGATTCTGTTGTTGAGTCCGATGCTCTAAGCATTCAGCTACCATGTTATCATTGCTACCAAGTTATCATTGCTATTTATTTATCAGTTATTCATTTTCTTGGAACAGTGGATGGGATATGAATGATGAAATAGAGAAACGCGTAATAAGATATACGATAAATAACGAAAATAAAGAACAATATATATATATAAGAATACAAATTAAAAGCATAAAAAACAACTACAACCAAGAAATAATAAGAAAATAAAATAAGAGAACAAAGAAAAATTTAAAGAAAATCAAAGTTGAAGAAATTGAAATCCCTCCGTTGAAACCGCTTGTGATTGTAATGCCCCTCACGAATTGCATTAGTAAGAGAAATGCATGAAATTTCGTGATATATGAAAAACAACAACAACAACGAAAAACAAGTGCGATTTCCAGCGCTGAGATCATGCATAATTTCGTTGCGCGATAGAAAGGCCTCTGTTCCCTTGCGTTGTCAATAAAACAGTTATGATTTTCGGAGTGAATTGGATAAGCTACTTAACTCATGTCAAAGAAAGAAAAGGAAAGAGCTGAGGAAAGCGATAAAGAGAGAGAAAGAAGAAATGGATTAACTTTGGAAATTTAAAAAAACGCTAATAATGTGCTTATACGACGATTGTCATTTTAAGAAATAATTGTGCAGTTTTATTACAGAGAGATCCTGATACATTTTCATGACTATATATAGATTTTTAAACAAAAGTTTGGTTAGAGAATATACAATTTCCTTATGATATAAAATAAAAGCTTTTTGATATCAAATTAACTCTTATAGAATTTATCTTTATAAAATAATTACGTAAAAAAAAAAAAAAAAAAAAAAAAAGGCTCCCGGTTTCCGTTGTGTTGTGAAGAAATTCTTGAAGACACTTAGGCTGTGTATTTACATTTCGAGTTTTCTTATCCTCAACCCCCCTCCTCCCCCCACAAAAGAGAGAGAGAGAGCAAAATAAAAGGATGTATTGTTTTTCTGTCAGTTTCTCTTGGCCGGTTTGTTAATTAATTTGAATAATGGAATTGTGGCAGCGAGTGGCTCTGTTTTCACAGATGGTTTTACACATTTTTTTTTATATGAAGGGCCATTTTTTTTTTTTTTTTTTTTACAGAATCTTTACTTCTGTCACCGATATTACTCGTTATTAAATGAATTTGCTTTTGCACTTTTGCAAATGTGTGTGTGTTAACTTAAATCCAAACACATCTTTATATGCATATATTATACCTATGTATATATTTCCAATAATTGGACACACACACACACACACACAAACACACACACACACACACACACACACACACACACACACACACACACACACACACACACACACACACACAAACACACACACACACACACACACACACACACACACACACACACACACAAACACACACACACACACACACACACACACACACACACACACACACACACACACACACGACTCATCCGAATTCGAAGGCCCAGCTTGGCAGACAAACTGCCGGCCAGAGGCGTCTCCAGGCGGGAGGGCGGAGACGCCCCTCCCCCCTTTTGACACAAGGCAAAGGATCCCCGCGCAGGCCTCCGAGGCAAGCCGATGTAGCGAATGACTACAGCTATGTTATAGGTAAAACAGCCCCATACAGCGAGCAATACGGGCGTTCGTCAGAATTACCTTGTTTGCTTAGACATACAGCATCTTGGGTTTCAATTACTGTAACCTTCAAGCTTTTAAAAGGGCAGCTAATGTAACACCTAAACACGGTTTTAATACCATGCGCGTTTAATAAATTTGCGTTGCTCATCAACTCTTTCATTTTATATCATTATTTGTTCTCTTAAATCATATATCTTATTTTATATCTATGTCTCTGTAATTCTGCCAGATGAAGGATGGAATTGAGGAAACGAATAATCGTAGGTAGTGGATCTCGATTATAATATTATAAATATAAAACGCTAACAAGAAATATAAA
>NC_061848.1:1463403-1465903 GCF_019202785.1 Penaeus chinensis
ATTTCTAAAACCATGTTGTGTTTTAGATAATAAGTTCTTGGCCTCCAGGAAATTCGTCAGTTGATTTGCTACTCTTTTTTTCAAGAATTTTGGATAATATAGGGAGTATAGTAATAGGGCGATAACTATTGACATCGTCTATATCCCCCGACTTGAAAATTGGTGTTACTATACCATGTTTCCAAAGCGATGGAAAGACACCAGTGACCAGAGAGGTGTTAATAATAACCGTCAAATAATGTAGAGCTGCGGGTAGACTATCTCTGATAAAGCGCAAAGCAATACCGTCTGCTCCTACAGCATTTGTTTCGCTAAGGTGTTTTATTACTAAGATGATTGTTTCTACGTCCACTGGTTGTGGTCTGAAAAAATTAGTTGTAATCCTTTTCCGATCTGTATTTGGTTGTAATGTAGAAGCAATTGTTTTCTCGTAAGTTAGTTTACCAATTTTTTAAAAAAAGTCATTAAAATGGTCTGTTCTTTGTATGGGACTTGTGCAATCACTAGTGAGGTGATTGTTGTGAGGCACTAGTATTCTAACAATTTTCCATGTTTTATCAGAGTTGTTCTTATATTCTGTGAATTTATTTCTGAAGTAATTTCTTTTTGCACATTTAATTAGCACTTTTACATTTTTCTTTTTTGCTTTGTAATCTATCTGAAAGGCAGCCTCATTTCTGTTACTTTTAAGAGTTTGGTGGGCATTATTTCTATCGCTAATGGCTCTCTTGATGTCGTCGTTTATCCATGGAGCAGGGGGACGTCTGACGGTTCGTGTTACGCAGGGAGCCAGCGAATCAATGCTGTTTTTAATAACTTCCGTTAAGATAGTTACTTGATTGTTTACATTATCTGTCAGTGAAATATTTGATAGTGTCATTTCTTTAGACAAGATAAGCTCGCAGAAAGACTGAGGGTCGTAGTGTTTAAAATCGCGAAAAGTTTTTATTACTGGTGGTCTCTTTGTTTTCTTTATATTTAACGTCATCGTGATGAGTTCATGGTCAGCAACATGGCACGGAATGACATCGAAGTGGAGGATGAGGTCTGATCTGTTAGTTATTATTAAATCTAATAGAGAAGAGGTGTTTACTGTGATTCGTGTAGGTTTGTCTATTATTTGTTCTAATTTATTTTTCTTTATCATCTTAGCTAACTTTGCATTAGATTTTGTTAAATCATCATTTAGGTCACCTAAGATGAAAAGCGGTTTCTTTTTTAAAGACATTTCTCTGAAAACCTTTTCAATGTATTCAAAAGATTCCGAGGTAGCATGGGGGTGCCTATAGACAGCGCCAACAATAAAGGGAGGAAGCATGTTGCTCTGTACGGTAACCCAGACATCTTCAACGGCAGTATTGTTAACTGCTGTAGTAGATATCCTGTTTGACTTCAGGGTATCCCGTACATATATACATACTCCTCCTCCTCGCCCTGCATCACATCTAAAAACTTTAAAATTTAGAATATTGACGAAATTACTGACCATTTCCTGGTGGAGCCATGTTTCACTTATGCATAATATTCTTTTTATTTTAGAGAGAGAGAGAGAGAGAGAGAGAGAGAGAGAGAGAGAGAGAGAGAGAGAGAGAGAGAGAGAGAGTGAGAGAGAAAGAGAAGAGAGAGAGAGAGAGTTAGAGAGAGTGAGAGAGAAAGAGAGAGAGAGAGAGAGAGAGAGAGAGAGAGAGAGAGAAGAGAGAGAGAGAGAGAGAGAGAGAGGAGAGAGAGAGAGAGAGAGAGAGAGAGAGAGAGAGAGAGAGAGTGAGAGAGAGAGAGAGAGAAGAGAGAAGAGAGAGAGAAGAGAGAAGAGAAAGAGAAAGAGAGAGAGAGAGAGAGAGAGAGAGAGAGAGAGAGAGAGAGAGAGAGAGAGAGAGAGAAGCAAAAGAAACAAAAACAACGAGACAAGTATGCAAAAAAACAATAGAAATAAATAGATGTATAAGGAAATGAATGGATGAATGAGTGAACAGGTGAATAAACAAACAAAAGGAAGATTTTTTCATTCTAATTAATGGATAAAACAAAGAAATAGATACATACAAAATAAATAGACAAATAAATGATTAAATGCATGACTAAAACAAAACAATAAAATAAAATAAAACAACAGATATGTAAATTGTGATAAAAAAACGAAAACTATTTTTTTTCTCTTGGTTCCTCTATCGAAAAGAAAAATTGAAATACACAGGAAGCCACACACAAGGACTGACTCGATAACGACCAGTTTCCCAAATGCAACTTGATTTTAGCGGCCGAGTAAACACTGAAGATTCGTAATTAGAAAGGCAACTTGTCCTCATGTGTTTTTTTCTTCACTTCGTAATGGCCGTTTCGGAAGGATTATTAAGTGTTTGCTTCTAACGATAGATTCTCGAAAGAAGTCATTCAGAGTACTTACTGTATTTATTCTTTATTTTGCCTGTCTGCTTTTTTCCTTTATGTACGTATCTATCTTTCTGCCTGACTGTCTGCCTATCTATCTATATCTGTAGCTGGA
>NC_061848.1:1475903-1480903 GCF_019202785.1 Penaeus chinensis
GTCAGGCCGTGACGCGGTGATGACGTCCTCGATGACTGATGATGACGTAGTGATGACAAGTCAATGAAGAAGGTGACGTGAGATTTCGTATCCCACTCGGCTTCTCCGTCAGTCGTTTTGCATAAATCACTCTGAGCTGACATTAAACGGCACCCTCTCTCTCTTTCTCTCTCTGTCTGTCTGTTTCTGCCTTTCTCTCTCTGCCCCTGTTTCTCAATCTCTATCTCTCTCTTTCTCGGTATCTGAATCTCTCTCTCTCTCTCTCTCTCTCTTTCTCTGTCTGTCTGTCTGATTTCCCCTCTCTCTTTTAGCAGTCAAATCGACTTTAAATGAGACCTTTTTTGTTGAAGGTCAAAGGCTATTTGACTCGACTCGCCGCGCTGGAAGGTCACGCCCGTAAAGCACAATGCATCAGCCTTGAGTGTTTTCCAATACAGATGCATGTACAGTCGCGGAAAAAAGATAATCACGCAGAGACATTCCCTTATTGCGTGGCGAGTGCTAGTGTGTGTGTGTGTTTGGGGGGTGGGGGGGGGGGGGGTCAGAAATTAGGTGGGAGAAAGGGGGGAGGGAGGGAGGAATCGGTTTAGAGAGGAGGGGGGTAGGAATCCGTAGAGAGAGAGGGGGGGTTAAGGTAGGAATAAGGTGGCAGAGGGGGGTGTAGGAATCAGTTGAGGAGGGAATGTAAGAATCTGTTGAGAGAGAGAGAGAGAGAGAGGGGGGGGGGTGGTGAGACATGAATCAGATGAGGGAGAAGGGGGGGGGGGGGGAGTCAGGAAGTGTTAGTCGTACAACTTGTCTTTTCTTCATTTGACTCAAACGCCGAAGGAGCTTCATTAATCACCCACGACAATATCCACCCACCATGCAGCGCTCTTGGCCATTCGCCAAACGCCCGCAAGATTGATACCGCCGCTTACCTCCATTCTCGGTACCCAATGCCCAACGTGCACGGCAACATTAATCAACATCACCACACATTAATTACCGAAATCTGCCTCCTTTGCCCCATCATTAAGAATAAAACAGATCGACACATCGCACAGGGCACCCCCCCTCCCCCCCCCAATTCCTTACCACGCTATAGGCCTATGTGTATCTTATACGTCTGTTTCCTCGGTGATGACCAGGTCAGTGATACCAGGTCACCAGGTCGCGGTAAGGTTTCTGGTATTTAATTCAGGGGAAGGTATGTGGCTTCCGTCGCTCATTCATCAATTTTTTTTTGTTATGATTATGTTGTTATTATTATGGTTATGATAATGGTGATGATTATGATTATTATTATCATAATTATTATTGTTATTATTATTATTACTATTATTATTGTTATTTTCATTATTATCATCATTATTATGATGATGATGATGATGATGGTGATTGTTATTATTATTGCTGTTGTTTTGTTGTTGTTATCATTATTATTATTGTAATTGTTATTGTTATTATTGTTATTATTATTACAATTATCATTATTGTAATCATTATCATTATTCTTATTATTATCATTATTATTATCATTATCATTATTATTATCTATCATTATCATTATTGTTATTATTATTATTATTATTATTATTAATATGATTATCAATATCATTATTATTATCATTATTATTGTCATTATCACTATTATTATTATTAATATTATTATTATTATTATTGTTATAGTGTTTATTATCATCATAATTATTATTATTATTATCATTATTATTATTATTATTATAATAATTATTGTTATTGTTGTTGGTATTGTTATTATTATTGTTATTATTCTTATTATTATTATCATTGTTATTATTGTTATAATGATGATGATGATGATGATGATGAAGATGATGATAATAATAATAACAATAATAATAATGATTATTATCCTTATTATTACACGTGTAGCGTTGAAATCCACGAATGTGCTGGAGAAAGAAAAAATAATTCTAAACATAATTCATTCATGAACATGAGGAATGCTTAATCATAGAAAAAAAAAAAAAAAAAAACAGAAGAAAGAGGAAAGAAAAAAAGAAAGAAATACCTAAGTAGATGAATATGAAAAAAAGAAAAAAAAAGTTAAAAGACACATGAAATCACTACATAACAGATAAGAAACAGTAGAGCACGGACTTCGAAAGATAAACAACAGCTGAGGTATGGGAGTAATACATATCGTCAGCAAACGATCTGCAGGAATTATAAGGGATATACAGTGTAAGGTATTTTCAAGTAGTTATCTAGACCTCGATACGTGGATAACTCTACAGGCATTTAGGGAAACAGATAGATAGATAAGTAGATGTGTAAAAGCTACATATATGGGCTCTGAAATAGGTAAATTGATTAATGAAAACGGATGTGATTATGAACAATGAAATAATGATAATAATAATAATAATAATAATAATAATAATAAAAATATATATATATATATATATATATATATATATATATGTATATATGTATATATATAAACATAGTCAAATTCTTTACTGTATATGCGACAGTTAAATACCACACATACCCTGGATGTAAAAAAACGTAAAAACTTTACTGCGAGGACAGAGGACGTTGTTTTGTAACTCTCAGATTTACGTCACCGTCCAATCAGACTTTCATGAAGCCCGTTTATTGAAGGTCAAGCGCCCTTTGACCCGACTCGCCGCGTTAGGAGGCCACGCCCGTCAACACAATGCATGGTCCTTGAGTGTTTTCCAGTAGAGTTTCGTGTTCACTTGGCGGGCATCCAGCGCTCGGCGTCCTGGTCGAAGCATCGTGTCGCGGATTCATCTGCTGGAATGGCGTGGTGTCCGGTTTGTTGGCTAGGCGAAGGTGTGGTGATCGGCAGGAGTTTGAGCGAGTTTCCTCTGTGTCCAGCAAATAGAACAACGAAAGGAAGAACAAGAACACGAAAGGAAGAACAAGAAAATACACGAAAATACCGAAGTCTTTTTTTCGCATGATGCAATAAAACGAAAAGGCCTTCGGCATATTCATGTGTTTTCCTGTACTTCCCTTCGGTGTTCTACTTGCAGTTTGTTCGACATGAATTCCACACCTGTGTCCAGGAAATAATTCATGAAGGAAATTTGAAGGCATGATACTTGATGCTTAATATTTAGAAAAGCACTGTTCATGGTGCACGGTATAGCGTATCACTAAACCTTCCAATATAAATCTCATATTAATTAAACGATAAATGATAACACGCATAGCACAATAACGCGATAACGCTAATATATCAACCGAATTCTTTAACAACGTAGATAAATCAATACACATGAAGACATTAGTCAAAACGATCAATTCCCAGCAACTTTAATCAAAGTCATGAACACACGAATCCCATTTTGTCCAGCTGGGGATAAAAAGATCTATAATGTAGTAGCTTTTGCTCATGGAAAACAAATGCGCAACGCTCTCAGTGTACGTGATCTTATATCAACGAGACTAAAGGCGTTGGTGTTGCAGAGACGAGTGCTTTCAAGTGGGATAACATTTCCTTTTTTGTAAGCAATGCCTATGTCGAGCAAAGGCAAATGTTACTGATATTATATAGGGCACTTCGTCTTATGCAAGGACGTATAGAGGCTTCATGTTGCAGAAAATATGATATTGCCTCGACGCACAGAGGCCTGGCCTCAGTCAAGAGTCTAAATCTAACAGAAAATCTATAAACGGTAATGTTAAGAGAAAATAATTTTGAAATCACACACACGAACACATATACACATACATATACATACATACATACATTTATATATCTCTCTGTATATATCATATCTATCTGCCTATCTATCTATCTATCTATCTATCTATCTATCTATCTATATCATATCTATCTACCTATCTATCTATCTGTATATCTTTATACACACACACACACACACACACACAAACATACTCGTGTGTACATATATATATATATATATATATATATACACACATACACACACAAGTATGTTTGTGTGTGTGTGTGTGTGTGTGTGTGTGTGTGTGTGTGTGTGTGTGTGTGTGTGTGTGTGTGTGTGTGTGTGTGTGTGTGTGTGTGTATGTGTCTGTGTGTGTGCGTGTGTGTGTTTGATATGATATATACCCCAACAAACACGCATACACACACACATACAAAAACACTTACATCGAGATTGTTAAAAGCACTTGCCTTTAACTTTCCGTATCTTCCAGCCACTTAGAGCTCAAAGACTCCAAAATAATTACCTCCAAAACGTTTATTACCTTTAATACATTTTCTCCCACATTCAAATTCGGAAATGAGCCGCAGTGCGATACAGTATCATATTTTCTAGAACATGAAGCCTCTGTACGCTCTTACATAAGACGAAGCACGCCTTATAATATCAAGAACTTTCTCTTTAGCAGAGCATCGGCAATTGATCCAAGTTGCAAGCAAGCACTCTCTGCAACACAAACGGCTTTATTCGCGTTGATTAAAGACCGTAGGCGTTGATAGCACTTCGATTTTGTAGCCAACGAGGGGAATCGACGTCGCTATATATCTATTAATTATTCTCTTGCATTAGAACACCTTGTGAGTTATATGCGCGCCGTGATTACTTAAAAGCTGGTTGGGCATTGCCACGGGGATAAATAAAATAATTATACCTTCATATGTTTCAGTCTAATTACGTCGTTACAGGACTCGTGATATATACTGGTCGCTATATGTAGCTCGTAATTCAATTTAGTAATTCACTGTAACCCATCCCGTGTATTGGATCCACGTTTTTTTTTTTTTTTTGTACCCATATTGTATGCTAAACATCATATATTATCTCGTTATCCATATATCAAACATTACACCAAATCGTAGTCACCATACCGCATGTTATAGTGAATGGTATCAGTCCACTTACTCCTATATACCATTTCGCATCATCTTAAACTGCCTGCCAAGCACCATACGCCATCATATCGTGTTTTAAGTACTAAGCGCCCAATTGAACACCAGTAACTATCTTTTTTTTTTTTGCTTATACCTGTGCCAG
>NC_061848.1:1485903-1490903 GCF_019202785.1 Penaeus chinensis
GATTGCCGTATTTTGAAAAAGTAAAGGAGGTTAAATGAAGAAAAATACACATACAATAATATAAACACTAAAAGAAAAGAACAAACATACATAAATTCAAATAAACGATAAAAATATTTCCGTGGGCTAGCTGAGGGGTTTGGCGCCAAATGCCCGTTGTAGATTATCCCTCGGCCTTGTCTGTCGCCATCTTGGGCGCCATCTTGGTATTCCCGTAGCTATGAGGGCGACCTCCCGACGTCATCCTTCGCAGGCCTCGAGTGGGACATCGGGACGTTGTACCATAAATAGCTTGAGCCAGATATCGTCAGGATACTAAAAATGTCCAGGGCGTCTCCATCCTCCTCCTGCAGCTCCTCCGTCAGGCAATACCTTCTACAGCGCCTCCTGCGGTGCCTCCGTCAGTATCCTCGCGCCCTGGTCCAGACGTACAATATTGGTCGCGGGGACTTTTCATGGGGGTTTTGGGTGATGCTGAGCGGGTATGGGTCGCCGGAAGAGGCAGTAAGAGCGGCAGCTCACTACAAAAAAACCGGGCCTTCCTGCCGGTGCCGCGGGCGACGGTGGCGATGTCGAGCAGCGCTCAAGGTTTTTATTTACGAGGTACGATGTCGATGGCGAGGGTTTCCACAGGCAGACCTCACGGGTTTGCTCGTCAAGCCAGGACAATCGCATACACTTGAGTTGCCACTTTTTTCTTTCTCTCCTTTTTTTTCGTTCACACCTTCCATTTTCCTTATATCTAATTTCGCATGCTTATTATTTCAACATCGTTATTTATTATCACACGAATTATTTAATTCGTTCCTTATTCTTGTTCTCATTTCCCTGCTTTTCCCGGAGGGTTCGTCAGGGTCACAGCCGAACACACAGCAATTTCGCGCATTTTGCGCATCAAGCTATCCTTTTTTTTGAACGTCTAATTCAGTTCTTTTAATAACGAAGTCCGAGGCGACTTTCATTCGTGCATACGAGCAAGCATTCACAGACATAGTTGGAGTTAATTAGCCCTCGATAGTCAGACCATTTCCCCAGACTCATTTGCCGCGTTTACACTCCGCCCGAGGCGCGTAAATGAGGGCCGGGGATTCTCGTTTCGATATTCGAATTCGATATTTCGACCTTTCATACATATGTATAAATATATATACTTATATATACATACATTCATATATATATATGTATATATATGTATGTATGTATGCATATATATATATATATATGTGTGTGTGTGTGTGTGTGTGTGTGTGTGTGTGTGTGTGTGTGTGTGTGTGTGTGTGTGTGTGTGTGTGTGTGTGTGTGTGTGTGTGTGTGTGTGTGTGTGTGTGTGTGTGTGTGTGTGTGTGTGTGTGTGTGTGTGTGTGTGTGTGTGTGTGTGTTTATATATTTACATACATAGGTGTGTATGTGTGTATGTATGTATGTATGTATATATCTAGAGATAAATAAAACAGACATATAGATAGAGAGAGAGAGCCAGACGGGCAGACATATAAACAGACATGAATAAACAAATAGACAGACAGATAATATACCTCATTACGTGTTCGATCAATCTGACTGAGACTCGGAGAATTGTAAAGCAACTTATATATATATTTTTTGGCAGAATTACAGACAAGGAAGAAGGTGAAAGTGAGAGAAACAATACTGTCAAGCCGCTTTGGACTTCCTCGAGAGACTTGGCTCCTTAGAAGCGACTGCCAAGGTGACGCGGATGGCGGAATGAGGAACGAGCAATAAATGAATAAAGGGAGGAATAGGAAGAAAGAAGGAAGCGGTGATACATGCTAGAAGTATAATGAGGAAGTTTGTGATGGACTGAATGTATTTCTTTATTATTATTGTTATGATTATTATCATTGTCATTATTATCATTATTGTTATTATTATTATCATTATTATTATCATTATTATTATTATTATTTTTAGTAGTAGTAGTACCATCAATATTATTATTATTGTTATCATTATTATTATTATTATTACTACTACTACTACTATTGTCATTATTATTATCATTATATTTTTTTATTATCATCATCATCATTATCATTATCATTATCATTATCATTATCATTATCATTATCATCATCATCATCATCATAATCATTACTAATGCTTTTATTATCATTATCCTCATCCTCATTATATTTGTGGATGCCATTGCTTGTGCACCTAAACATGTACACACACACACACACACACACACACACACACACACACATATGCTAATAATCACTCTAATTATGCGATTATTCACTCTACATCTATGTGAGGTGAAATGATCTAAAATAGAAAAAAAAAATATATATCCTGATTTCACCATTATACATTTTCTACAGCATCCAGACTGGCACCTTCCGCCCGCATTCGAACCCGTATTCTCAGCCTAACCAGGCGCTCGACCAACAGCCCTTTTCCCGGGCACTTCTGCGAGGGCTGTTGGCACGCCTGATGCTCCCCGCGCCGCTGTTGGTACGCCTTATGCTGACTTAATTACGATTTACAGCCGAATTTATAGTCATTTTTTTCGTGAGTGATAGTGTCAAAGCCGACTATTGGAATGTCAACTGTCATTTACAACTGTCGTATTCACAATCGCTCTCCAAACCGTTGATCGCACGGGAAAGTTCAGGGTTAGCAACATGAGCAAATATTATATTTCATGATTAAATAAATCGACGAGGATTGCATATTTCTTATTTTCAGACTCGTGGCACCTCTCCTGCCTGTTTTTTTTTTGTTTTTTTTTTATCTACAATTAATCTGATTGAATGATGCTGTTGATGTTGAAATTTCACGGCGGATGATAACAAACACACACACTCATATATAACAATATATATATATATGTATATATATAGAGAGAGAGAGGTAGACAGATAGATAGATAGATAATAGAAATGTGTATTCACGTATATATTGTATAAGCCTATATAAATGTCTATTGATATACATAAGCCTACATATATGAAGACATTTGTTTCTTAAATGTTTTGTTAATATAAACTTTCATCTATAACACATGCATCGGTATATTTACGTTAATGCACTCTATCTAACTATTGCTGTGCATTAGTTAAGATATGTCGAAACTTATCTTATAGATAAAAGTTTAAATTAGCGAGACCTTTAATAAATGCACTTGAGGGCTTTTGGTCCGAGAAAACGTTTGGACGCACATACATATTAAGAGCAAAATAAAAGTTCTTCTGAGTATATATATGAGGATGAGTCAGTGAAATATGGTAATTATTGTAATTTCTGAAATCTGCGATAAAAGATCGCAATAACTATGGGGAAGCTTTCAGGCGGTACAGACCTCCCGAAATGGTGCATCATTAGTCTTTAAAAATTAAATATTTATATATATATATTTTTGTTTACGTCATACTGTATATTACATCATAAATAGCATTCAAAGATATTTCTGAAGCAATGCATTCGAAATCCTCCCTTTGCGGCGTGGCGCGAGGTGCGGCCGGCTGGCCCGCATTCGTCCCCATGGCGTGCGGGCCCGCGGGCGAGCAGCACCCGCAAAGCCTTAATAACACGGAAAGTGCGGGGAGCTGGCTCTGGGGAAAGGCCGCCCCGCGGGGACGTTTAATAATGCGGCCGATAATCTCGACTGTGGTGCGTCTAAAGCTTCTTCGCGTTCTTTCATACGACGAAATGCGCTGTGCAATATATGGATGTCTGGAACATTACCTTTTGCTTGACGGATGCAGTAACGATAAAGAAGAGATTTATCCTTTCTTGCAAGACCGAAAAAACACAAACACCTTTATTCTTGTTTATTTCAAATTATGATGCTGCGTTTTAATAGAATGAGAAAAACCTGAACATATGTATTGATTATACTGAATTAAATTTATCTCCTCTTCAAAGTCCTTTTTTTTTGCAACCCAAATGTTTTTTTGTTTTTTTTTCTCGTTGATATCAAGAGAAAGGAACTTTGAGTGCTATACTTTCGTAAAAGTGAGCAAAACCTACAAGAATTATGTCTTATCATATTCCTTACATGACAAGTGGAGTCTTTATTCCTGCGTTTGATTTGAGTTGGTGAGACCTCGTCACTGCGGTTCAGTCTAATGAATTTGCTACGGAATTCGTGTGCTATATTGGCCTCAGTGCTGTGACTGCCTTATGGGTATTATCATGAATTGTTTAACTGTTGTGGGATGTACACTGGGAGGATTATTGACGAGCTGTATTGTGTATCAGGCAGTGTGTTCCCTTGTTCTGAATACCAAGCAACAATCATATAATCACGATGAATAAGATTGGTTTTCGCGAGTTATGACTTAGTCCACCAACATGAAACTCCCTGAACCAGTCACCATACCTTGTCCTAAACTACATACCCGACACCACACCATATCCGCAGCTACATACCAGTCACCATACAGCGAACTGGACTCCGGACTGCACCCTGGATGTCAGCCAATAGTACTTGAATCTGCATTAGAAATCATTCAGTGCAGGTCTGTTGTGTTCACGGGCGCGATTTTCCAACGCGGCGGGTCGGGTCAAAGAGCGTTTGACCTTCAATAAACAGACAAGTTAAAGGTTGATTGAACCTTGATGTAAATCTAATAAATGTGAAGCAATATAATAATATTTATCGGTTACTCATTCGTACACTTGTTTTCTTTGTTTTCATTACTCTGGTGTTTTTTATCTGTGCTTTGTATGCTATATTATTCAGATATCTAATAAGTTTAACATCTATTCGTATATACATTTGCTTTTCAGAAATGTAAATTACTCTCTCATAATAGCACTGAAATATTTGCTTTTAGATTTACACTTGTGGAGCCTCTAAACAATACCACATTTTCTGCAACACGAAGCCGGCATACTTTATTGCATAACATGTAATGCGGTAAACCATATCGGGAACCTATATTGTCGCTGAACATACGCGCTGATTATTCAGAATGGAACTTATTCCCTTTGCAAGTGCAAAGATAATATGATCTCAAAAATAAAAAAAT
>NC_061848.1:1515903-1520903 GCF_019202785.1 Penaeus chinensis
GCCGTGAATGAGTGCCGTGAATGAGTGCCGTGGATGAGTGCCGTGAATGAGTGCCGTGAATGAGTGCCGTGAATGAGTGCCGTGAATGAATGCCGTGAATGAGTGCCGTGAATGAGTGCCGTGGATGAGTGCCGTGAATGAGTGCCGTGGATGAGTGCCGTGAATGAGTGCCGTGAATGAGTGCCGTGAATGAGTGCCGTGAATGAGTGCCGTGAATGAGTGCCGTGAATGAGTGCCGTGAATGAGTGCCGTGAATGAGTGCCGTGGATGAGTGCCGTGAATGAGTGCCGTGAATGAGTGCCGTGAATGAGTGCCGTGAATGAGTGCCGTGAATGAGTGCCGTGAATGAGTACCGTGAATGAGTGCCGTGAATGAGTGCCGTGAATGAGTGCCGTGAATGAGTGCCATGAATGAGTGCCGTGAATGAGTGCCGTGAATGAGTGCCGTGAATGAGTGCCGTGAATGAGTGCCATGAATGAGTGCCGTGAATGAGTGCCGTGAATGAGTGCCGTGAATGAGTGCCATGAATGAGTGCCGTGAATGAGTGCCATGAATGAGTGCCGTGAATGAGTACCGTGAATGAGTGCCATGAATGAGTGCCGTGAATGAGTGCCATGAATGAGTGCCGTGAATGAGTGCCGTGAATGAGTGCCATGAATGAGTGCCGTGAATGAGTGCCGTGAATGAGTGCCGTGAATGAGTACCGTGAATGAGTGCCATGAATGAGTGCCGTGAATGAGTGCCATGAATGAGTGCCGTGAATGAGTGCCGTGAATGAGTGCCATGAATGAGTGCCGTGAATGAGTGCCGTGAATGAGTGCCGTGAATGAGTGCCGTGAATGAGTGCCGTGAATGAGTGCCGTGAATGAGTGCCGTGAATGAGTGCCAGGAGTCTCATGGTCGCTGGAAAGGTTTCAATTGCTGTAGCAGATCTGAAGCGCAGTATTATTATCTATCACACATATACAAACACGCGTACGCACAGACACGTACAGATACACAGATGGAAAAATATAGCCTATGTAAGTTCGAGCGCTTATATAGGCTATCGCTCTCTCTCTATCTCTTTCTCTCTCTCTTTGTCTATGTCTGTCTGTCTATCTCTCTGTCTATGTCTGTATGTCTTTCTGTCTGTCTGTCTGTCTCTGTCTCTGCCTGCCCCCCCCCCCTCTCTCTCTATTTATATATATGTCTCTCTCTCTCTTTCTCCCTCTCTCCCTCAGTCCTCCCACATTCTCTCTCACTTTTTCCCTCTCTTCCTTCTTTCCTCCCTCTGTTCCTCTCTTTTTTCGCTCTCTATCCCCTCTCTGTCTCTCTCTATCGTTCTCTCTCTTTTTCTCACTCTCCCCTCTCTCTCTTTCTCTCTCTCTGCCCCCTCCCTCTGTCTATGTCTGTTTGTCTGTCTATCTCTCTGTCTATGTCTGTTTGTCTTTCTGTCTCTCTCTCTCTCTGTGTCTCTGTCTCTGCCTCTCTCTCTCTCTCTGTCTCTCTCTTTCTCTCTCTCTCTCTCTCTCTCTCTCTCTCTCTCTCTCTTTCTCTCTCTCTCTCTTTCTCTCTCTCTCTCTCTTTCTCTCTCTCTCTCCCTCTCTGTCGCTCTCTCTGTCACTCTTTCTCTCTCTCTCACTTCCTCCCCCCTCTCCCTCTCTTCCTCTTTTTTCCTCCCTCCCTCCCTCCATCTCTCTCTCCCTCCCACTGTTTCTCTCTTTCTCTCTCTCTCCATCCTTCCTTCCTATCCTTGCACTTTCATCTGTTTCTGTAATATGATTTTATTGTTTGTTAATCTTGCGTGCCTTTCGTGTATTAGTCATTTACGTTTTTGTTATATGTACACACGCACACCGATTATTCACTTGCTTTTATTTTCGTTTTATGAGGGGGTATTGCAATAAGTAAATAAAAAAAAAAAATCACTCATGCGAGGTTTATATGATTGTTTATTTATCGTCTTCTTTTCCTAATAGTTTAACAAAAAAAGAAAGAAAAAGAAAAATCGGAATAGACTTGTTCTGCCATTAGTGATCCTGTTTACGAAACTTGTAGGTCCATTGTGTAGATAGACTTTACAGCTTAATGCCTGGAGTTCTAATGGGTTGGTTGGCAATAGACTTTTTTTTTCCCAGGCTGTTATAGAGTTCGTAAGCCTTGCAATACTGAAGTTGCAATTGATGATTATTGCTGCGATTCTGCTCTGATGAATCTGAGGGGGTGGAAGATCAGTCGACGGGCCGGCGGTGGTCGTGGCGGTGGTCGTGGCGGTGGTCGTGGCGTGCAGTGGTAAAGCTGTGGGGATTGCACGCTCTTGAATCGAAGACGTGTTTATGATGGTGGTTGAGGCGATCTATGTGTGTCTCTCTCTCTCTCTCTCTCTCTCTCTCTCTCTCTCTCTCTCTATCTATCTATCTTTATATATATATATATATATATATATATATATATATATATATAAGTATGTGTGTATGTATGTATGTATGTATATATGTGTGTGTGTGTGTACATACATGCATACATACATACATACATATATATATATATATATATATATATATATATATATATATATATATATATGTAAGAAAGGTCTGAATGAGAATTGATATCTTCACAAAACAAGAGATGCATTTGATCGGTTTCGATTATATTTTCGTCAGAAATACATGTAATTCTGACGATGATATATTCGAAACCGGTCAAATGCATCTCTTGTTTTGTGAATAATTAATTCTCATTCAAACCTTTTCTACATTTCTACAACGTGAATAGGGTTCATATATATATATATATATATATTAATATATAGACACACACACACACACACACACACACACACATACATATATATATATATAAATATATATATACATTTATTTATTTATTTATTGATTGGTTGGTAGGGAGGACTCGGTTGCAGAAATTGGTTGAGGGAAAACGTGGCTGGTGGATATCTTGTCGATTACTAAGCCTTTATCAACCAATATTAGTGATTACAATTGTGTGATGATTAAGGAATAATTTGCTAATATTTTAGTTAAATAAATAATCGAATTATGTTTTATGTTGAATTCTCTGCTAATTAAAGAATATGATTTACGAGTCATAATAATATTGTTCTCATGATTATCAAAGGACTTAGCAGCAGTAATTATCAAATAAATCAGTTGAAATCATTAACAAAATACCCCTTAATAATTTTGAAACCTAGTTATAAATATCTCGGGTGAAGCATCGATAAGACGAGACCTAATTACAACGATCTAATTACCTAATTACTCGGGGGATATACCAGTACCGGGGCTGATAAATCTATGCATTCGGGATGAAAGGTTGCATGCAGTGAGCCCAACGCGTCCAGTCCGTGAGAATTGTTGCATCGGCCGATTGCATGAGAGTTCGCCGTTTCATTTATGTTTTTTTTTTTTTTCAATGACAATCTTTTTCGTTCCTTTTCGTTAAATTGTTTATCAGACGTTTTTTTATTTCGTATATTATCATGCTACGTATATTGGCTAATTTTCATTTAATAATACATACTCATAGCTTTATATATGTATAGCGTATGCATGTGTGTATGGTTGTTTATATTTTTGGCTATGTATGTATATGTGTGTGATTCTACGTATGTATAGATGCGTATGTATATATGTATGTATATTTGTATGCTTGTCTGTATGTGTGTATATTTGTATATTTGTATGTATGTATGTGTGTGTGTATATTTGTAGGTATGTATGTATGTGTGTATATTTGTAGGTATGTACGTATGTGTGTATATTTGTAGGTATGTATGTATGTGTGTATGTATGCATGTATGGAAATATAAATGTATATATGTAAGTTTGTATGTCTGTCTGTCTGTATGTATATATGTATAATTGTATGTATGTATGTATATATGTATGTATGTATGTATGTATGTATGTGTGTATGTATATATGTATGTATGTATGTATGTATGTATGTATGTATGTATGTATGTATGTATGTATATATGTATGTATGTATGTATGTATGGATGGATGGATGGATGAATGGATGTATGATACACACATTGCTCTGCTTACTCATTCATTCCTCAGTTCTCCTAAATATATATACACAGCCACACATTTATTTCCTCTTGGGTAAACATACACAGCGTTATGATTCATTTCAGGGGGGGGGGGGGGGCGTAGAATGAAGAAGCAGGAACATCTTCCCCTAATGTTTTTACTGAGTTTTTTATATTTTAAGTTCTTTATCTTCCTCTCTCTCTTTTCCTCTCTCTTTTTGTCTGTCTGTCTCTTTCTCTCTCTTTCTGTCTGCCTGTCTCTTTCTCTCTCTTTTTGTCTGTCTGTCTCTGTCTGTCTCTTTCTGTCTCTTTCCCTCTGTATGTCTGTCTGTCTCTCTATCTGTCTCTATCTCTCTTTCTTTCTTTCTCTCTCTGTCTGTCTGTCTCTATCTCTCTTTCTTTCTTTCTCTCTCTGTCTGTCTGTCTCTCTGTCTCTTTCTCTCTTTCTCTCTCTCTCTTTCTGTCTCTTTCTCCCACTTTTTTTCTCTCTCTCCTTCTGTCTGCCTGTCACTCTCTCTCTCTCTCTTTCCCTTTTTCTGTCTCTCTCTATCACTATCTCCTTCTCTTTTCTTCCTCCCCTCTTTTCTCTCTTTCTCTCTCTCTCTCTCCTCTCTCTCTCTCCCCTCTCTCATCTCCCCTCACCCCCTCCCTCTCTCCCCTCTCTCCCCTCTCTCCCCCATTCTTTCTTTCTGTCTCCCCCCTCTCCCCCCCTCCCCTTTTCTCTCTCCCCTCTCTCTCTCTCTCTCCCTCTTTCTTTTTTCTTCTTCTCTCCCTCTCTCTCTCTCACCCCTCTCCTCTCTCTCTCTCTCTCCTCTCTATTCCTCTTTCTTTCTTTCTTTTTCTTCTCTCTCTCTCTCTCTCCTCTCTCTCCCTCTCCTGTCCCCTCTTGTCTCTCTCCTCTCTCCTTTTCCCTCCTCGTTTTCTCTCCTCTCTCAACACTTTCTTTCTTTTTTTT
>NC_061848.1:1525903-1528403 GCF_019202785.1 Penaeus chinensis
TACAAGGGTAACATACCAATACAAGGGTCACTCATACCCTTGTATTCAAGATTAAAGTTTGCCAGAATTGAGCCCGATGCATTCAGCCGGCGACTGCTGTTGCCAAGGTGTCTTTACACAGGTAGAACCACTCTCTCCTTATTGATGAAAACCCTAGTTGGCTGTGCAATATCAGATTGCAGAAGAGTCCGGAACAGAACTTTTTGTATTTTATCACAATACCTCCTTTTCTCTTTTATTCTTATTTGTTTATTCATTTATTTAACTATTTGATTATTTAGTTGTCAATCAGTATCAGATATTCAGATATTTTACTTATATGCATATACCACTATTTATCTGTCTAATATTTATCTCTATTTATACATGCATTCGTGCACCATTGCTCTATCTAATCACCTTATTCATCAGATCTATTCATATTTACATTTACACACTAATTTCCCCTTCATTAACGTCTCCAAACGTCTCCAAACGTTTTTCAAGCGTCCACGTCACCCCCCCTCCCCCGGCAGTGAGTCATGGGGGCGGCGAGGGCGAAGTCACTGCTGTCATGAGGGACACTGCGAGAGGAAGATGCTGGCGGGGATGCTGTGGGAACGGGGCTGTGAGTGACAGTATATTTGAAAAGGTATGAATGAGAATGAATATCTTCTCAATACAAGCGATGTGTTTGACTGGTTTCGATTATATCTTCGTCAGAAATTCGTGTATTTACGAATTGCTGACGAAGATAAAATCGAAACCATTCAAATACATCTGTTGTATTGAGAAGATATTAATTCTCATTCATACCTTTCCTACATACGTTAACATGAATACGGTTTAACTGTATATTACTGCCTGTTATACGTATGTAATATCTATATCTATTTATATCTATCTATTATCTCTGTATATCTATATATCTCTCTATTCTATCAATCTATCTATCTATCTATTTATTCATCTATCTATCTATCTCTCTATCTCCCTATCTATCTAACTATTTATCGATCTATCTATCTGTCTATCTATATGTCTAGATAGGTAGAAGGATGGTCAGATACGCATAAAGACGGATAGATAGGTAGATAGATAGATAGATAGATAAGTAAGTGGATAGACATAGCGAATAGGTCGAGACAGAAGATATATATACACACACACATATAAATATATATATAGAGAGAGATAGATAGATAGATAGATAGATAAATAGAGAAATGCTAGACAGATGAAGGATAATATGATACGGTCACACACACACACACACACACACACACACACACACACACACACACACACACACACACACACACACACACACACACACACACACGCACACACACACACACACACACACACACACACACGCACACACACACACACACACACACACACACGCACACACACACACACACACACACACACACACACACACACACACACACACACACACACACACACACACACACACACACACACACACACACACACACACACACACACACACACGCACACACTCCACTTAGCACGCGCGCCGCCGGCTTCCGCCTGAGCCGGCCTTCCAGTGACAAGCCAGACACTAAACCCTGTCAGTCAAGGTTTGGCTCTGAGGTGCCACATGCCTCGTGGCACTGCAGAGTCCGATTTGGCAGTGAATGAGATACAGAGAAATTGAAGTGAGTGCCAAGGACCGAGTGGCACTGCAGAAGTGAGTGCCAGAGATCGAGTGGCACTGCTTACATCCCTCGGCCATCATCATCACCATCCTCATCATCATCATCCTCGTTTTCTGGTCATGATCATCACAATGAAGATAATCATTATCATCATTGCTTTATCATTATTACCATCATTACCGACACCGCCGTGCCCTACACCAGCACGGCCTGTACAGTAAAAAATAGCTCATTTAACTGCCTTTCCTCGGCCCGCCTGCGCTCCGGTGTCCTCGCGCGGGAGAGAGGAGAGGAATCCGGAGGAGGTCTGAATCTTTTCTAATCGGGAAGAGAGAGAGAGAGAGAGAGAGAGAGAGAGAGAGAGAGAGAGAGAGAGAGAGAGAGAGAGAGAGAGAGAGAACGAGAGAGAGAGAGAGAGAGAGAGAGAGAGAGAGAGAGAGAGAGAGAGAGAGAGAGAGAGAGAGAGAGGGAGGGAGGGAGGGAGGGAGGGAGGGAGAGATAGATAGATGGATATATATATATATATATATATATATATATATAGAGAGAGAGAGAGAGAGAGAGAGAGAGAGAAAGGGAGAGAGAGAGAGAGTGAGAGAGAGAGAGAGAAAGAAAGCGAGAGAGAGAAATATACGACATATTATGCATGCTAGAGTAACGTCATCAGCTAGAGTGTCACGCTTTTTCGCTAGATACACGTATTTATTTTCTGAATTTATGACGTATCGAACTCCTGTGTGTGTTAACATGTTTCTAATACCTGTGGCTGGGGATAGTCACCCCCCTCCCCCGCCCTCAAATTCCAACTCTCTCTATCCCCCCCTCCTCTTTCTCTC
>NC_061848.1:1556434-1558934 GCF_019202785.1 Penaeus chinensis
GGATTAGAGATGCTTCATACCTCCTGACTTTGGCACAGCGGTCGCAATTATGTATTACGTCATCTTAGAGCTAACCATTGGATATTGGGTGCAGGCCCTTTAGTAAAAAGATAATATCTACCTGTACTGTGTGCCGACGCCTAGGCTCCCCGACGGTCGTGGGAGCTTATGTAAGACCTACCTGCTGATAGACCTAGCCCAAGTAAGCCACGGTTTACACATTCAGGGGTGACTGCTTTTTGCCATTTATGGTGAAAGAGGTCGGCGTAATGTGAAGCATTACGGGCTGATTTTCACCTGTTTCACATCTCAAGTTGTCCCTTTAGAGGTTGTTGAGACGATGGATAGACCTTCCTTTTTTATAGCCCTCTTCAGGTTTTACTCGAGAAGATGCGCAGTCAAGATTATTCGCTCTGGGAATTGAAGTAATCACTTGCACAGCTAAGCCAGTCACGTATACAAGAAAACGTTCAAAGAAGGTATTTCTTGGGTGTTCAATCCACCAGCAGCTTCTCATTCCGGTGGTGTGTGGGAGGTTGAGGCTATCCTCAAGTGTCGCCCATTAACCAAAGCCTCGGAGGATCCTCAAGATGCTGAGCCCTTACCATCTGTTTACTCTGAAAGGTCTTAGGAGTACCTGCCTTTGTTACAGAAGCGTAACTGTGGGGGATGTAGTGTTATTGGTCGACGAATATGTTCCTTGGTGCTCCTGGCCCATGGGTAAGGTTGTTGCTAAAGGGTAAGGATGGTCGAGTGAGATCAGCAATTTAAAAACACAGTTGGGCCAGTATGAGTATCCCCTTCGTAAGATGTTTGTGCCATTGGAAGAAGAGAGTTCAGACAAGCGGTGGCATTGAGTAACAGTATTGTACTGGTGACATGTAAAAGGTGTGCTTGTGTGTTAAACTTGATTCCTCAAATATTCCTAGTGATTTTTTTTTTTCTTCACTGTACCACTATTTTACTATTACTGTCTTTAATGTAATTTATTGCTTGTAAACCATGGTGAGGTTTAGGGGGGGGGGGATTAGTGCAGAATACTACGAGTAGTTTATTTTGTTCTGTTCATGCTTTGGTATGTAAATTCTAAACGTTTTGATTTCAAAGGATTTATTTACTACGATTTATTTAAGTCTATCATAAAACTATTTCCGTTTTCTTTTAAAACAAAGATAGTCATACGAGAAACTATAATCCTTATTTTATTTTAGGCCTATTTTGGGCGTATTTCTCACCGCATATTATCTCTCAAAACGTCGCAAATACATTTCTAATACGGAGTTATAAGAACTTGCATTGCAAAAGGAAGAACACTGTCCATGTACAAATAAAGAAAATACCCCTGTGGCCTAGACTTCCGCATGACTCGGGCTTTCGTAGGGCGGAGATTTAAACGCCGGAGAAGCCGTGGCTCCGGAGGCTTGGGTGTTTCTTCAGGACATTTGAGGGAATTTCCCCGCCGGCCTGTCCTCTGCCGGCGGGCGAGAGGCTAAGCGGCTCGAATCGTCCCTGGATAGGGGGAAGAAACCTTGTCAAGCGTTGTGTTTCGGAAGGTAATATGTCGGTGGGATTTGTTCGTTGACAGCGTGATGTGATATTAATTTTTTTTATTATTAATATTATTATTATTATTATTATTATTATTATCATTATTATTATTATTGTTGTTGTTGTTGTTGTTATTATCATTATTATTATTGTTGTTGTTATTATTATTATTATTATTATTATTATTATTATTATCTTTTTATTTATTTATTCATTTTATTTTATTCTTCTTTATTTTATTTGTTGGTATTACTGGAAGAGACAGAAAAACACAATGACAAAAAGAAAATGGAAAAATGACAAAAAGACAAAATGACAAAACAGAGAAAATGACAAAATAACAAATTGACAAAAGGCTAAAAAGACAAAAAGAATACATTACGCGACGAAAACTTTTGGGAAAAATATTCCGCTCTTCGGAAAATCGATCTGGTTTATTTGTTTTTTGTTTGACTTTTTCTTGTTTTGTTGTACTTGTTTATATTATTGGCTTATTCTTCTTCATTTGTTTATTCTATTTTATTTTATTGATTAACTATTTACTTCATTCATTTCTATTTATCTATTCATATATGGATTTATTCATTTATGTATTTATTCATTTATTTTATTTATTTGTTTGTTTATTTGTTTAGGAAATAATAAGGGTGAGAGTCATGCGCTGATTTTATTTTATTTTCAGATAATGTGCAATCTGGCTAAGTTTATGCTAATTGTGATAAGCTATAGTGTGTAGGCCTACTTGTTGTAACACTGTTATGTTGATGTATTTTATTGCTCGCTTTTATGTTAGTTACTTCGCTGTTCTTCATGTTTTTCACTTCTTCACTGTTCTTCATTTCACTGTTCGTGTTCTTCACTTTACTGTTCTTTATGTTCTTCATTTCACTGCTCTTCATTTTCTTCATTTCACTGTTCATGTTCTTCACTTCACTGTTCATGTTCCTCACTT
>NC_061848.1:1576434-1583934 GCF_019202785.1 Penaeus chinensis
CGTTTTTTTTTTTATTGCCTTCCTTTCCATATGAATATTGTTCTGTGCATACATATAAGAGAGAAGCAAAGAGTATATTATATTTATATATAAGTATATTATGAATTTATATATATAATTTTATATATATAACCCCAAGTTTCTACCACAATCTATCTACTACACACACACACACGCACACCACACCCCCCACACAAACAACACACACCACACAAACAGAACACCAAAACACAAACAAAGCCCAACACACACACACACACCACGCGCAAAAAACATGTACCACACACGCAAACGCACACACACAAAACACACACACAAAACACACAATCTTATATATTTAATATATAAAATATATATATATTTTATATATATAATATATATGAGGCGGGGTGGTGGGTGGGGTTGCGACGTTGAAGTGGCGGGTTGCAGCGCCAACTAGCGGTGGGGATTGAATCTGGGGGTCGTAAAGTTTAGCCCCGCGACGCAAAGCCCAAAAAGGCAGAAAGACTCGTTAGTTTGCAAAACTCGTAATTCCAATAGCCCTGTGTGGGGTTTTATTGGCATATTTGTATATATATATATATAATTTTTTAGTATATATGTATGTATATGTATGATGTGTTTTATAAAACAAAAATACCAAACCAAAACCACCACAACACACACACAACCAACCCCATTATATACATATATACACATATGCTATACATATACATACATACATTACTATCTACATACAAACATGTATATTAATTTCATATTTTATATATATATATATATTTTATATATCTATATATATATATATATATACGTATATATTATTTATATTTTATATATTATATAATTTTATATATATATACTATATATATATAATATAGATATATATATATTTATATATATAATCTATAGAACAGTTATTGATAGAGAGATAGATATAGATACTCGTCAGATAGTTCTGTTCGTATGTGCAATTCATCCACCCTCTCTCTCTCTCTCGTTCACCCTTTTCTCTCTCTCTCTCTCATCTCTTCTCTCGCTTTCTTTACCAAACCCTTCTCTCTCTCTCACTCTCCTTTCCATCCTTCTCTCTCTCTTCTCACTCTTCTTTCTCTCTCTAGTCTCTCTTCTCTCTTCTCTCTCTCTCTCTCTTTACCCCCTTTTCTTCAAACCATCCTTCTCTTTCTCTCTCTCTTTCTTTCTCCTCTCTCTCTCTCTCTTTCTCTCCCCTTTCTCTCTCTTCTCTCTCCCCTCTCTCTCTCTCATTCCATTTTTCCCTTTCTTTCTCTTTCCTTATCTCTCTCTCTCTCTCACTCTCTCTCTCTCCTCTTTCTTCTCTTTCTATTTTTCTCTCTCTTCTTTTTCTCTCTTCTCTCTCTCTCCTCTCTCTCTCTCTCTCTTATTTCCTTCTCTCTCTCTCCCCTTCTCTCTCTCTCTCTTTCCTCTCTCTCTCCTCTCCCCTCTCTTTCTCTCCCACCCCCCCTTATCTCTCTTTCTCTCTCTCTCTCTCTTCTCTCTATCTTCTCTCTTTCTCTCTCCTCCTTCTTTTCTCTTTCTTCTCTCTCTCCTTCTCTCTTTCTCTCTCTCTCCCCTTTTCTCTCCCCTTCTCTCTCTTTTCTCGTCCATCCTTCTTCCTCTTCTCTCTCTCTCTCTTCTCTCTCTCTCGTCCATCCTTCTTTCTTCTTCTTCTCTCTCTCTCCTTTTCTCTCTTCTCTTCTTCTATCCATCCTTCTCTCTCTCTCTCTTTTCACCACTTCTCTCTCTCTCTCCTCTTCTCCTCTTCTCTCTCTTTTCTCTTCTCTCTCTTTCATCCTTCTCTCTTCTCTCTCTCATCCATCCTTCTCTTTTCTTTACTCTCTCTCTCTCTTCTCTCTCTCTCTCTCTTCTCTCTCTCTCCTTCTCTTCTTATTCATTTCCCCCTTCTTTCACCCCCCCGCCCGCCCCTTTGTTTACCGGGCTCCACGAAGCATTGGGAATATGGGCTTGTTTGCAACTTTTGACAGTCTTTTGAAAGTGAGCGAGAGTGACACTTATCTTTTCGCTCGCACTTTTGTGAATACTGAACGCCTCTGTGTGTGTGTGTTTGTGTGTGTTTGTTTGCGTGTGTTTGTTTGTGTGTGTGTGTGTGTGTTTGTGTGTGTGTGTGTGGGTGTGTGTGTGTATTTGTGGGTGTTTGTTTGTGTGTGTGTGTGTTTGTGTGTGTGTGTGTGTGTGTGTGTGTGTGTGTGTGTGTGTAAGTGTGTGTGGGTGTATGTGTGTGTGTGTGTGTGTGTGTGTGTGTGTGTACGTGTGTGTGTGTGTTTGTGTACGTGTGTGTGTGTGTGTGTGTGTTTGTGTGTGTATACGTGTGTGTGTGTTTGTTTGTGCGTTTGTTTGTTTGTGTGTGTGTGTGTGTACGTGTGTGTGTGTGTGTGTACGTGTGTGTGTGTGTACGTGTGTGGGGGCGAAGGTTATATGTATTAGATTCAAAGGAAGTTTGGTCTCGTTATTCTGTTCTTATTTTCCCTCATATTTTTATTTGCTTGCAACGTCCTGTTCTCCCCTCCTTTCACTGTTTATTCATTTCTCTCTCTATTTCTTCTCTCTCTCTCTCTCTTCCTCTCCTCTCTCTCTCGCTCTCTCTCTCTCTCTCTCTCTCTCTCTCTCTCTCTCTTGCTTCTCTCTCTTACACACACACATATATATATAAAGAGAGGAGAGAGAGAGAGGAACAGAGTAAGTCGAAAGCCACAGAATTCTTTATTCTTTGTGTTTTTTTCTTTGCTTGTTTGTTTGTAACATCCTCATCTAAGTCGGTGTTCCATACATATTTTATAATCATTATTGTATGTGTACGTGGTGTTTAGAGCATAAATAAATACATGTGTGTCTTTCAAGTATGTCTATGTGTGTTTATTAACGCGCGAATGTTTGTTTGTTTATATTATTGATATTATTAATCTGTAATTATATCACTTCTTATATTTATAATCAATATTATCTATTTTATTATTTTAATATATTACGTACTTTCCTCAATATCAAATCATATACTTGATATGTTGATATTTTTTTTTATTAACAAACATAAACATAAACAAATAAACAAAAAAAACAATAAAAAATAAAAAAAAACAACAAAACACCTACCAACACATAAACGAACACAAAACACATACCAACACAAAAAAACATAAAAACTAAAACAAAACTCAAATAAAAGACACACAACACACAAATTCAAAACAATCCAATAAAAAAACAACAAAAAAATACCACCCAAAAAACTAAACCAATCAATCCTTAAATAAATATATAAATATTTTAATAAACATACACAAAACACAATAACAAAAAAAAATAAATATAAAAACTAACAACAAAAAATAACATAAAAACCCATAATAAAAAAATAAATAAAATTCAACTTAAATACAAAAAAATAAAACATCAATAACCCCCCCAAAAACTAATTCCAATGAAAAACCCCCAAAATCCATTTAACCACAAAAAACAAACCTCGATTTACACAAATTACCCCTCACAAACTATCAAAAAAACCTCTCCATAAAAACAAAACACCAAAAACAATAAAACACTAATCTCTCCTTTCACCCCCCCCCCCAAACCCCCCACCCACCCACTAAAACATAAATATAACATATCATTATAATTCATCTCACTCTCCTACACATTTTCTGAATACTATACCTAAATCTTTCCGCAAGGCTGTCAGTATAGGATCAGCTCTTATGTCGTCAGTTACTATCCGGTTCGGTGCCCAATTGCTCGCTTGCCTTATTTTTGACTTTGGGGTCTTTTATTGAGGTTGAAATGTCAATGTCATGCGAGTATATTAAATGACGTATTGATAACGTTGCATTATTTATATTCTTGGCGGATGTTGCAGGGAAGAGCTTTGGGTCATCGGTCAAGGTAGTTTAATTAGTTGCAACGGAGGCTGTATTGTATTTGGATTTGTGTATTTGTTTTCTTAAAGGTAATGTTTTAATTATTCAATGCGTGCTGTGTTGTTTGTTATTGTGGATTGTTTTTTAAAACAGGAGCATATTAAGCACATATAGAGCCTATTCTCTCTCTCTCTCTCTCTCTCTCTCTCTCTCCCTCCCTCTCTCCCTCCCTCCCTCCCTCCCTCCCTCCATTCCTCTTTCCCTCCCTCTCTCCCCCAGCCCTCTCCTCTCTTTCTCCCTCCCTCCCTCCCTCCATCCCTCTCTTCTTTTTCTCCCTTCCTCCCTCCCCCCCCCCCCCCCTCCTTCGCCTATCACTCTCGATAGACAGACAGACAGACAGACAAACCGCGCCTAAAGCCCGCCCCGCCTTGCCCTCCAGGTCTCGTGGATGCGCGCCCGCGACCTCCACCTCCTGACGGTGGGCCGCTTCACCTACACGAGCGACGACCGCTTCCGCGCCGTGCACCAGTCGGGGTCGGACGACTGGCTGCTCAAGATCCACTACGCGCAGCATCGCGACGCGGGTGCCTACGAGTGCCAGGTGTCCACGACGCCGCCGCTGTCCAGGACGGTGTGGCTCACGGTGGTCGGTGAGTCTGCTCTTGCCGCGGCGAGCTTTGGTTTTGGTTGTTATTAGTATTATCATTTTTTTTTGTGTGTGTATGTTGCGGGGTTAGTGTTGGAGGGGAGGGGGGTTGTGTGTGTGTTTCTGTGTGTGTGTGTGTGTGTGTTTGTGTGTGCGTGTATGTGTGTGTGCGTGCGGGTGTTTGTGTGAGTGTGTGTGTTTGTGTGTGTGTGTGTGTGCGCGTGTTTGTGTGTGTGTGCGTGTGTGCGCGTGTTTGTGTGTGTGTGTGTGTGTGTGTGTGTGTGTGTGTGTGTGCGTGTTTGTGTGTGTGTGTGTGTTTGTGTGTGTGTGTGCGCGCGTGTTTGTGTGTGTGTGCGCGTGTTTGTGTGTGTGTGTGTGTGTGTGTGTGTGTGTGTGTGTGTGTGTGTGTGTGCGTGCGGGTGTTTGTGTGAGTGTGTGTGTTTGTGTGTGTGTGTGTGCGCGTGTTTGTGTGTGTGTGCGTGTGTGCGCGTGTTTGTGTGTGTGTGTGTGTGTGTGTGTGTGTGTGTGTGCGTGTTTGTGTGTGTGTGTGTGACAGTTGATGTGCGCACGGGGTGAGGGGGGATGAGGGGGGCGTGGCAGTCCAGGGTGCCGCAGGATGTGGGCGTGGCGAGGGCGCTTGATTCCGCCCAGTTTTCTGCTCGGATACGGAGGCGGATCCAGGAGGTTGAGGGGGGGGGGGTATGGGGGGTAGGGGGTAGGGGAGCTGAATGTGTATTGGGAGAAGTCCAAGCACTGCAGGCATGAGGGGGGGGGGGGGGGGGGGGAGAAGAGGGTAGGCCGGGGAAAAGAAAAATAAAGCCTCGTATCTTTTTTTTTTCTTTCTTTCTTTCTTTCTTTTCTTTTTTTTCTTTGTTTTAGCATTTCGGTTGCAATTCCCGAGTATTTAGGAGCAGACGTAAGCTTTTTTTTATGCTAATTAATGCTGTAAACACGACTCCGATAGTAAGTAAAAGACCCGGACTTTCATTGTCTTACTAAAACAAAAAAAAACAACAACAAAAACAGAATAAGAGAGAAAAAAAATGGTACAAAGACATAAACATAAAAACAGGAAAATTCATGCTTGTGATTCCAGCTCTTCTTTTTTTTTTTTTTTTTTTTTTTTTTTCAAAGCGTTATTTATAGATTCTAGGATTAAGAGAACACTTTTTAATCCCATTTATTAGATCATTGCATTCATAAGTCATGCCTTAATCTCCCTAAGTGATTAATTATATTGAAGACCAAACTACTGTCTTGAGACTCTTTGGACGTGAGGGAAAAGGTCGAATCAGTTTTATTATATTTGTGCATTTATATCTTGTGTGATTGCGTGTTGATTAAGGTCATTGATTCCCTGCAGTGGTCGTTCTGTGAGGATTCATTGTCTTTGGTAATAATATCTTTGTTGCTCTTTTTCTTTTAACTCTAATTTTTCTTTATGTTTTATGTTTTTTTTTTCCCTTCTTCTTCTTTTTTTTCGTGTTTTCCCCCTTTCCTTTCCTTTCTCTGTCGTTTCTAATTTTCTCTTTTAGTTTTTTTTTTCCCAATTCGTCGTCTTTTCATTCTCACTGTTCTTCTTTCTTCCTCTTTATCCCTCCTTTTCTTCCTCATATTTTTTTGTTCTTTATTTCTTTCTCTTCTTATTCTTTTTATTTTTCTTTCTTTTCCTCTTCCTCTTCCTCCTCCTCTTCCTATTTTCCTTTTTTCTCTCTTTTCCCCTTTTACTCCTCCTCTTAACTTCTCAACCTCTTATCATTATCACGTTATTCCCTCTTTCTATCCTCCTGCTCCTCCTCCTCCTCATCATCCTCCTCCTCCTCCTCCTCCTCCTCCCCCTTCTAATACATGAAATTAGCATTATTTGTGCAGTTGCTACAAAGACACGTGATTATCATCTCAATTGCTTCCCGGAATGAATCGGTGAGGGCAAGCAAGCTCTTACATTCGGGAGCCACTTTTGTTCCGTATCGGGCTTTCTTGGGCCATGTAATTATCTGTAAAAAGGTAATGGGGGCGAGGGAAGGGAGAGGGGAAGGGGGAGAGGGAGAGAAGGGGGAGGAATGGGAGAGGGAGATAGATAGATAGATAGATAGATAGAGAGCGAGAGAGAGAGAGAAGGGGGGCGGGGAGGGAGGCAAAGAGAGAGAGAAAGGAGGGGAGAGGGTGATAGATACACAGACAGACAGACCAACAGAGAGGGAGAGAAGGAAAGAGAGAGAGAGAGAGAGAGAGAGAGAGGGAGGGGGGGGGGGTATTAATTATCATCTGTCCCTCTTCCTCTTTCTCCAGCTCGTCCGTCCTCGTCTTGAAATAACCCTCCTGACCTACATCACAATAGGAGTAAAAAAAAAATATATATATATATTTTTATATCGTATGTTGATGTCTGTTCATACTACGGGGAGTTTTGCATTTTATTTTATTTTTCGGTTATTTTGTCTTTTTCTGAGTCGCTGTCCGTTTATCTCTTTACCTTTCTTTCTATCTTTCATATTTTTTTCTACTGTCGTTCTGTGTCCGTTTACTTACTCTATGTATCTCTCTCTCTATCTATGTATCTCTCTCTCTCTATCTATGTATCTCTCTCTCTATCTATGTATCTCTCTCTCTCTATCTATGTATCTCTCTCTCTCTATCTATGTATCTCTCTCTCTATCTATGTATCTCTCTCTCTCTATCTATGTATCTCTCTCTATCTATGTATCTCTCTCTCTATCTATGTATATCTCTCTCTCTCTCTCTCTCTCTCTCTCTCTCTCTCTCTCTATCTATCTATGTATCTCTCTCTCTATCTATCTCTCTCTCTCTCTATATATATATATATATACATATATATCTTTATCTCTCTCTCTATCTCTATCTCTCTCTTTATCTCTATCTTTCTCTATCTATCTCTCTCTCTCTCAGAATCGGAGACACGTCATTCAGAATCAATTGTATTTTCATTCAAATACACTTCTTACA
>NC_061848.1:1627258-1629758 GCF_019202785.1 Penaeus chinensis
AAAGAGAGATAGAAATATGAGAAGATAAAATAGGGGGAGAAGGAAAAGGAAGTGAAGAAACTTAGAACGAATGAGAGAGAATTCGAGAGGAACATGAAAGATGAAAAGATTAATTAATCAAACAATAAAAAGAGAAAGTGGAAAAGGGGAAAAAGGAGAAAACAAAAAAGAAATGAGAGATGAAAGAATGGACAACATAAGTAATTACAAAACAAACAGACGAAAAAAAGGAAAGAAAGAGAGTTAAAGAAACAAAAGAAAGAAAGAAAGAGATAAATAAATAAATAAAGAGAACAAAAGATAAAGAAAGAAAGAGATAAAGAAAGAAATAAAAAGAACAAAAGATAAAGAAAGAAAGAAAAGGAAAAAAAATAACTTTCATCAGATAGCCAACGACCCTACATGTGGAAATTTCTAGAAAATAAAAAAATAATAATTGACTTCTTGAATCTCGACTCCCTGATAAAGAGCTCATTCCCTGTTCAGCTTCAGATTGATTTCACTTTGTAGAAATGTTTATGGCCTTCCAGTCATGTTTCAGGAAAGTTCATTTTTAATCCCCTTGCTGCCGCCGCTGGGAAATTAGTCATTTGGTTTACTTATGGTATTTCATAACGCTCTGATATGAAATAAACAATCCAGCTCTGATATAAAGGACAAGTAAGACAAGGATAAATTCATTCATCTGCAATATAGGATCCCAACGCAAGCAATTAAAGAATTCCTGGGATTTTGAAGGAAGGGAAACTCGGCTGAATATCGTGGACCACATTTTTTATTCATTTATTTATTATTAGTTTATCGTATGGTCAACAGATGGCGCTGACGGACTCGAAGTGTGCAGGTATTTATTAAATATTTATTGATTGATTTATTCATTATTTTTTTTTTTTTTTTTTTTTTGGGGGGGGGGGAAAGTAAGTTGTTATTGTTTTTGTAATACTCATTTTCAGCCGATTTACATGCCCGCTTTCCTTGTTATTTTGATTTGATTCTTAGCATGTTTAAAAATAAAATTCATGCTATGAACAGAAATGATTTCATAAGGATCTAAGACTCGTTTCCCTCAGCGTTTAGGAATGGCCTTGAGAGACTAACGATACCTTGTGATTTTTGTAGCAAAATAATTGGCCTCTTTAACGACGTACTTAGCTTTGATCTGTCTCCAGGAGGACATTTCGCATTTTATGTCACGATATTTGATGTTCCCTCTTCCAACCCTTTACCTGCGTGGCGTTGAGCTCGAGTTGGCAACAGTCCTGCATTCAGGTTGACTTTAAAATAAATTGCGGTAAATTTAAGCCGTCTAGTGTGAGTTTATGTTATTACTATTCAACTTGATTATGTTACTTCTTTCCAACTTGATTATATGTTATTCATATCTACTTTGATTAGTCAATTAGATCATCTTAATTATATATCAGTCATATGCAAATTAATTATCCAACTAGGAATCTCATTTTGTCTTTCCGTTTTCTTTTATCTACTCATTTTAGCATTTTTCGAAATAATGATTCATGTTTCTTGAATGCAATCTAAAGGGAAATATCTCGCGCATTTCATAGTATAATATTTGATAATTTGATTTGTGATTGTATGTTTTTTTATGGATTTGTTAATAATAACCTTTTTTGAATCTGCTTTGCCTCTCTCGTGGTCGGTTATTGTATCCTCCCTCCCCTGTTATTTCCTGTCTGCTAGATTCTGTCTTCTATTTTCTATCTGCGGAACTCTCTCTGTTATTTTCTGTATGCTGAATTTTATTTGTTAAATTATATCTGCTATTTTCTGTCAAATTTCATCTGCTAAATTCTATCAGCTAAATTCTATCTAATACTTTCAATCTGCTATGTTCTATCTGCTAAGTTTCCCCCTGCTAAATCCCCCCCCCCCCCGCTTGAGACATTGGGCCTTGCCTCTTTCCCAAAGGAGCAGTTTATTGAGTTATATTCCCTTGCATTTTACATCGGCATGCCCACGCGAGAGAACATGACTCCAGGCTCAGGCGAATACTTTCACAAATGACCTGACCTCGATTTAAATATTCATGAGACACCACGCTTTCAAAATTGACCGTGAAGAAGAGCAGATTAGATCGCCTTCACAAACACAAGTATGATCCTAGAAATCCAGGATTCATCTTTTAAGTGGGCTTCTCCGTTGTACTTAGCCGGAGGTGATAGTGTAGTCTTGTTGTGAGTTTCAATTTGTTTGATTTTATCTCCTTGGCTGAAGCATGTCAATTTTGTATGCTTTGTTTACAGATCACAGTGACATAACCTAACCATCATCACCATCATCATCACCATTATCACCATATCACCATCATCAAAATCATCACCATCATCATCACCATTATCACCATATCACCATCATCACCATCATCAAAATCATCACCATCATCATCACCATTATCACCATATCACCATCATCACCATCATCAAAATCACCACCATCATCATCATCATCATCATCATCATCATCATCATCATCATTATCA
>NC_061848.1:1702172-1704672 GCF_019202785.1 Penaeus chinensis
AGTGGCGGAGAGTCTAAACCCCTTGACTTCACAAGCACGGAAGTTTATTTTACAGTTACGAGTGGTTATTACACATTTCTTCAGCATTCGGCTCTCTGAATGTTAGATGAAGCAACGGTTTATTCAAATAACAATATCGTTTCTTTTCATTACTCTTCTACTCACTGATGTCAAGGATGAAATTGCAGGAGTACAAATATCCAGGTCCAATAACCTGAACAGATTAGTTGTGTAGTGTGTGTAAAAGTGTGTTTACATGTGCGTGTGTGTCCATTTCCTTTAGAGGTGTGTAGGAATATAAGCGCCTGTCTATCTGTTGGTTTGCCTGTCACTGTCCATCTTCAACCACCCTCCCTCCCTTCCCTTCCCTCTCTCCCCGACCTCTCTTCCTTCCCCTTAGCCCTCCCTTTCCCTTCTCCCTCTCTCTCTCTCTCAGTTCCCAAATATATACAACCTTCAACCGATCTTACACAAAAAGACTACTAATAAGACAATCAATAAGTCGATCGAGGTCACACACACACACACCTGAGAGAGTCCTTGGCGACACTCCCAAGAAGTCATTATCTAGACCCTCAGTTTACCTGTCTTTTGTTCCCACCTTGCAATCATGAGACTCTTGGCTTCTGCAACGGCAATATCTGGAATATGATCTGAAACGTATGTGTTCAGATGCCTATGTTAAGAATGTGCGACGGAGAGAGCGAGAAAGAGAGAGAGGAGGAAGGGGAAAAAAGGAGAGGAAGAGAGGGAGGGAGAGAAAGAGAGAGAGGGAACGAGGGAGGAAGAGAGAGACAGATAGACAGAGAAAGAGAGAAAGAGAGAAAGAGAGAGAGAGAGAGAGAGAGAGAGAGAGAGAGAGAGAGAGAGAGAGAGAGAGAGAGAGAGAGAGAGAGAGAGAGAGAGAGAGGGAGGGAGAGAGAGAGAGAGAGTGAGAGAGAAACAGAGACAGAGATAGAGACAAAGAGAATGAGACAGATAGAGCGAGAGAGAGATAAATAGATATATAGATAGAAAAGATAGATGGATCGATAGAGAGATACGTATGTCCTTTCCATGTTACCCATGCCCACTTTCATGAAACATTATGAACTCAAATTATACACACGAAATAATACTGAAATATCAAAGTATCATTCATCAAGACTTCACTTTGTCAATCTAATCCCATTAATAAGTCCCGCCAAGGATCACACTGAACAACCCAAATTCATTCATCGTTCACCGCGACCCTCCTACAAGCATCCATCTCTTAGGCACCCAAAATGTCCAACAAACGCCAACACTGGCTTCTCTCGACCTCTCACGCCTTCGAAAGGGCGCCACCTCATACCGACCTCCTATTCTATCACAGATTTCCTCAATAAACTTCAAAATAGGTTTCCCTTTAAACTCTCGAGCCTAGGAAATCTCCCGGTGAGTTAAGCGGCAAACTATCTTTCAACACAAAGGCTTAACAAACTTCAGTAATAAATTCCTTTGTCTTTGATCTGATTCGCTTGTCGGAGGAAGTTATACTCGGAGGCAGGAAGTTTCAGTGCTTTGGTAAGGTGCTTGAAAAAAGGAAAGAAAAGGAAAGAAGAGAAATGGAGAGAGGACAAATTTAGATAAAATAAAAGAAGGGAAAAGATATGAAAATAAGAGAAGAGAAAAGAATAAAAAATATAAGGAGTTTGAATAAAAAAGAAAAGAAAATAAGGTTAGATGATGAATGAAATTGGAAGAAAGAAAATGGGAATAAATATACATAAAATGAAAATATATGTATATATACGTATATACATATATATATATATATATATATATATATATATTTATTTATTTATTTATTCATATATGTATACATATATATATATATATATATATATATATATATATATTTATATATATGTATATATAGATATATATACGTATATACATTTTTCTCCTTTTTTTAACAGCCATTCAATCCATTGCAGGACATAGGCCTCTTATCAACCGCGATTCGGCGCGCTAACACTTGTGCCACGACGGCGACTTCCCCTACGGCACCTTGTCTTCTCAAGGTGATATGTCGTTTTCTCGCCGTGGGATTTGGCTCGAGCCGTCAGTGTGAATATATATATATATATATATATATATATATATATATGTATATTTATACATTTATATATATATATGTATATATATACACGATATATATATATATATATATATATATATATATATATATATATATATATATGTATATATATGTATATATTCACGTATCATGCGATATACTCTGACCTTCCCTCCAATACAATATTTCACGAAGCAGCTAAGCCAAATAAAGCACTTAAACCTTCGCATAACTGAACTGCCAAATAAACTCGGGCATTGGCACTGCATGACTTCGTGACCCCTTCAGCGAGAAATGAATATCACTTGCACTGCAATTTATCTCTTCAATAGGCTAAGTATCGCGTGCAATTTCAACTCACGTGTGTCTTCCCCTTGCAACAGCTGGAGCTTGAGGGCT
>NC_061848.1:1707172-1714672 GCF_019202785.1 Penaeus chinensis
CCCCGTCACCATCATCCTCACCATCCCCGTCACCATCATCCTCACCATCCCCGTCACCATCATCCTCACCATCCCCGTCACCATCCCCGTCACCATCATCATCACCATCCCCGTCACCATCCTCGTCACCATCATCATCACCATCCCCGTCACCATCATCATCACCATCCCCGTCACCATCACCATCACCATCACCGTCACCATCAACATCACCGTCACCATCATCATCACCATCACCATCCCCGTCACCATCATCCTCACCATCCTCGTCACCATCATCCTCACCATCCCCGTCACCATCATCCTCACCATCCCCGTCACCATCATCCTCACCATCCCCGTCACCATCATCATCACCATCCCCGTCACCATCCCCGTCACCATCATCCTCACCATCCCCGTCACCATCATCCTCACCATCCCCGTCACCATCATCCTCACCATCCCCGTCACCATCCCCGTCACCATCATCATCACCATCCCCGTCACCATCCCCGTCACCATCATCATCACCATCCCCGTCACCATCATCATCACCATCCCCGTCACCATCCCCGTCACCATCATCATCACCATCCCCGTCACCATCCCAGAGCCAAATTCCCGAGACTCGCCCCGACCCCGCGCGCCGACGCTCCCATCAGCCTCAGCGTTGCCAATGCCACGCGGACAAGCCTCAGCGTTGCCAACGCCACGCGGACAAGCCGCCTTCAAGGAGTCCTTTCTCCTCCGAATGAGCGGCTGCGAATTGTTTATTAAAGAATGATGTTCGCGGAGTTCGGACCGGCGTGAAGGCGGCTCAGTGGAATGGGCCGTAAGGGTTCATTTTTGGAACGAACCTGCTGTGAGACTCACTGCCGATGCGCCATTACAAAGCCTGGCTGAGTCTTTGAATTTCTTCGTTTCAGGGTGGGTGCGTGGGTGGGCCGGTGGGTGCGTGGGCGGGCCGGTGTATGAGTGCGTGGGTGGGTGAGTGGGTAGGTGCGTGTGAGTGGGTGGGTAAGTGAATGGGTGAGTGAGCGGGTGGGTGGGCTGGGCGGATGAGTGAGCGGGTGGGTGGGCTGGGCGGATGAGTGGGTGCGTGGACGGGTGAGTGGGTTGGGCAGGTGGTTGAGTGAGCGGTGGGTGGGTGAGTGAGTAAGTGGGTAAAGTCCATTTCGTAGTGAAACTCTTAAAAGATAGTTTTCCTCGACGTTTCAGTGTTACTAAAAAAAATCGTATATATATATACACACATTTTTTTTTCGTAGTTTTTTTTTTCCCCAAATAGCATTCCACGCTATCCATTAATTGCACTGACGTTTCTTTAACATAATATTTATACAATCTTCACCAAATAATCTACGACATAAGTCTTGATCAAACAGTCCTGATGAAATAGTTTGATGCGATAATATGATATTTCTTAATATTATTTTTAATGTTTTTGTTTTTTTTTTCTTTTTCGAAAGATTTAACGTTCCGAAAAGAAGAAGATGATGAAGAAGAAGAAGAGAGAAAAAAAAAAAAGGAAAAAAGACAAATCCTCAGTCCTTTTTTTTAAATTTTCAATTCAATTTTTTTTTTTCATGTCGACGGGCTTGACTCATTACTCTTGAATAATTACAACGCCTGGCCTATTATTTATCTCTCTCCTGCAATTAATCTTGGCGCTAATTACCCCCTCTGTCCATCAGCCTCTTCTCGGTCGTCGCTGGGAGGAAGTCCTTCGGGTTTCGGATCCTGGACGGAAGCCTTCCTTCTGCGGGAGGGAGGACGCCGGCCCGCGAGCCTCGCACCCCACGGTCTACGGAAGAGGGAGGGGGTAGGGGGGTAGGGTGGGGTGGGGGTGATGGGTTTTGTGGGGAGGGTAGGGGAGGGGTGTGTGTGTCTGTGCGTGATTATGCATGCGTGCGAGTGTGTGTCTACCTGTCCGTCTCTCTCCCTGTGTCTATGTATCTATCTATACACGATTTCCATTACATGCCTCCGCTCCATTTTTCACTCCTCGCCCACTGCTGTTCATGAAGTCACAAAATGCAGTCCTGGTGTTTTTTCATGAAGCCAGTGTCATTACCAGGTTCAGAACCTTGTTTGCATAATGAACCGTCGCCCGTTTGTACCTGACAAGTGTAGTTTGCTGTTGACTGGATTATGAACGAAATGTACGTGCCTATGAGGATATATTTTTACATCAAGAGTAATAATGACGGTTATGTGACTGTCCGGTACAGATACCGACATATATGATGTTATTTTAATCGGATATTGTTTGTAGTCAGAGAGTAGAAGAATTATTATTGAGAAGGGAATATTTCCATTTTGTTCTTTTCTAATAACGACTGATAATCCTGATGGGGGGAAAAAAAAAAACTTTCATCGTCATAAAACTAGTAAGATCTATCTCTCTGTCTATCTATAGATACATGCATAATCACGTTTGCGAATGGAGAAGAGGAATAAAATGAAAGACAAAGAGAAAAAATAATAAAGATCAACAAATTTCTTTCCATCTCGCGAATTTCACAGGTTCAGTTATTAGAATAGATGGATAAAGAAATCGGTAAATAGATAAACGCATAATGTAAAACATAAATAAGTGAATAAACACAACAATAATTAATTATACCCATCCATCTATCCATCCATAAATACATAGATAAATAGATAATGTGTAAATAATTAAATAAAACCCAACAAAAACATGCTAGTAACCAAACAAACATCAACATCAACAACGAAACACCGAAACTTTCCCGTCCGAAACAAGGATCAGATTATCCGTGTGCTTCAAACGGGATTCGAAGCGAGTTTCATGTGCATCTTTGGGCTGTGTCTGAACACCGAAATTCAAGCTTGAAGATCAGATACATTTAACATATAATAGTTTTAGGATTTTTTCTTTTTTTTTCTTGTGTAAACTTTTCTGTTCTGATTTATATAATTTGATTTATATAATTTTATACATTTATTCCCTTAAGTAGTCAAGAACTTGGAACGACCGATAAGATTTTCTTTCATGTACGGTCCATCAACCAATGTTTTTAACATACTGTGAACTTTTAACTTCTAACAACTGTACTGAAGACAAATATATTAATTTGGCTTGCAGCTTTGGCCCATAGAAGCCTAATTTCTCAAAGAATGAAAATAATGAACACGAAAAACGAAAAAAAAAAAAAACTAATCGAACTTTAGAATATGAGCTATATATATAAATATATATATATATATATATATTATCATTATTATTATTTCTGTATACGAACAAACTAAATAATTATAATAGCACCAACAGTGATAATGATAATAATTGTGATGACGATAATAATGATAATAACAATTATAATAATAACAGCAATAATAATGATAATGGTAATAATAGTGATAATAATGATAAAATAATAATGATAATAATAATGATAAGATTATGATTATTATGATTATCTTTAATGGTAATAAACGAAAAAATAACACAAGACACAAAACAAGGGTCATCTCCCCCTCCGCCTCCCCTCCTTGGTTATTCGTTCTCTTCTTATCATATTTCTCTCTCTCTCTCTCTCTCTCCTCTCGCTCGCTCTCTCTCTCTCTCTCTCTCTCTCTCTCTCTCTCTTTCTCTCTCTCTCTCTCTCTCTCTCTCTCTCTCTTTCTCCCTCTCTCTCTCTCTCTCTCTCTCTCTCTCTCTCCTCTCGCTCGCTCTCTCTCTCTCTCTCTCTCTCTCTCTCTCTCTTTCTCTCTCTCTCTCTCTCTCTCTCTCTCTTTCTCTCTCTCTCTCTCTCTCTCTCTCTCTCTCTCTCTCTATGTCTCTCTTTCTCTCTCTCTCTCTCTCTCTATGTCTCTCTTTCTCTCTCTCTCTCTCTCTCTCTCTCTCTCTCTCTCTCTCTCTCTCTCTCTCTCTCTCTCTCTCTCTCTCTCTCTCTCTCTCTCTCTCTCTCTCTCTCTCTCTCTCTCTCTCTCTCTCTCTCTCTCTCTCTCTCTCTCTCTCTCTCTCTCTCTCTCTCTCTCTCTCTCTCTCTCTCTCTCTCTCTCTCTCTCTCTCTCTCTCTCTCTCTCTCTCTCTCTTCTCCTCCCTCTCTCTCTCTCTCTCTCTCTCTCTCTCTCTCTCTCTATGTCTCTCTTTCTCTCTCTCTCTCTCTCTCTCTATGTCTCTCTTTCTCTCTCTCTCTCTCTCTCTATGTCTCTCTTTCTCTCTCTCTTTCTTTCTCCCTCGGAATACAGAACAAAAAGCATGATTTCAAATAGCCGATTCATGAATGCAAAGTGAAATGTTTGGAAAAAATGAAATGAAAGCGCGCATCCCTGTCATTTTTTGTTTTTTGTTTTTTCAACTAAAGGAATGCAGGTGAGAAAAAAAGTTTAGGACGTATTGAGTGCAACTAAAATATTAATAAACAAACAGGACCAAAAAATAGCATATAAACAAATACACAGCAACAATAAAAAAGACGCAGACAAAATACAAGAAAATACAGACAAAAAAAAAAAAATAATAAAGTACACAAATAAACTAAATACATTAATAAATAAGATACACAGAAAAAAAACACAGGACAAAAAAACAACAGAAAAAGAATACACAGACCATATACAAGATTACAAAATAACAAACATGACAAGAAATTGATACAAAGTCCAGCCAAACAAATGCAAAGCGTACGAATGAAAGCGTGACAGAATCCTTTGCTTCCCAATCCCCTGGCGTGTGCTTTGTCCTCCTGAAAAGCTACACTGAAGGGAAATGCTCTTCAATGCGATTACTTCTCCGGGGGAAAAGAACACAAGCTTAGTGATTGCGTAGACTTGAAGAAAAAGTATTCTTTCTCTCTCTCTCTTTCTATCTCTCTCTCTCTCCCTCTCCTTCTCCCCCCCCCCCCTCTCCCCCACTTTCTCTCTCTCTCTCCCCCCCCCCTCTCTCTCTCTGTCTCTCTCTCTCTCAATCTCTCATACATTTTCACTCCTGTTTCTCCTCTTTCTCTCCCTCTCTTTGCCTTTTTGTCTTGCTTTTAGTTCTCCCTGTCATTGTGTTCCTTCTCTCCCTTAATTTCTCCTTTCTGTTCATATTTCTGTTCTACAAATCTTTAACACTTATGTTCATGGTTTTAACTTTTCCTTTATGCTAGCCTAGCTTAGTCTCAAATCTTTTCTTTGGTTTGTTCATCTTTATCTGTTTTCCCTTTCTGTATACTGTTGCCCTACCCTTCCCTCTACTTTTGCCCCCCTTTTTCTCAATACTCTTGCCCTTTATTCTATGGGGCCTATACTATAGATCTGCCTTCCCTAGATCTACCCTGTCTATACTAGCCTTTCTCTTGCCTATACTTTATCGCTCTCTGCCCTCATCCCTGATCTCTCCCTACCTTTCCTTTATCCAAACCCTTATTTCTACGTCCCTAACTGCCCTGATTGAACCCTAAGCCCTATATCCTGACCTTATCCTTGGCCCACGAGAATTCGTAGGATCCTGGAGGAGCCACAGCAGACAGATCGCCCGATACTTACAGTCATTTATTTTACGTATACACATGTATAGTTAATTTCAGAATAAGTTTGTTTACTATTTATTGATGTTCGGGCATTTTAGAACCGCGGAGCTTCATGATACCGAACTGCCACTTAGTTTTAGTTTTTTTTCATTTCGTGTTGTGTCAGAATTTTCATGTTTTGTTATGCGATTTCTGTTTTTGAGTTTCAATTTTTAGTCGTTCTGTTTTTAATGATACAAGGCCAATTCTTTGTTGTTGTTGTTGTTGTTCTTTTAGTTAATAATTCTAATGATTTCGTGGCACATTATTACTAGTCTTACTCAGGGCAGATTTTATGTATTTTAGTATCTCTTCATTTTAAGCATGATGATTAGTATTATCCAGTTTTTTGTGTTCATTTTTAAACTTTTGATAGTCTGTGTTATGCAATAAATATTTGTATCTGCACTTTCTTTTACTTTTATTATTTTTATATGTTATTTTTAAAACTGAAAGTGAATGTATTTTATTTTGTAGTAATCATTACCGGTTCCTGCGTAAACATTTTATTTTAAATAATCCTTGCAAGAAAGTTAATGGTTTCATTGTCTCCCCCCCCCTCCCCCGCCTATATAAGGGTACTATTTTTGGCTAAACTAAGAGCGTCAAGTCGAACGTGTGTTTGCGCCCTCAGACACCCCATTCTTCTCATGAGGGCTTGTAAGGGATTTTTATCTCAACTTTTTTTTCTTCTTGTTTGTTTGTGTTATGGAGGAAACGGGGCCCACCTGCCCTGGCCCTCATGCCTTCCATCCCGCTTCAGGGGCATCGCCACTTAGACGGTGCGACGAAAGGGTTCTTCCCACGGACACCTATTGTTATACATTTCTCAAACATCAGAGCTTAGACCTTTACGGGCTTTTTTATTCTCATTCTTCCTATGGGTCTATATCATGAATGAAATCAAGGAGCATTAGAATAGACTTTTTGGGGTTTACGGTCAAAAATGACATTTGGTTTGCGCTCAGCAGGTACTTCTCTAGGAGCTAACTTCATTAAGTAAAAAGCGAAGTACTGCATTCAGTTTCGAACTGACTTTTGGTGTTAAATCACCTTTACTTATTTGGTAAATAGAAGCATATCATTGTTGATGATAGAAATGAAAAACCTTACTTCTAACCAAGCAAGGAACCTTATATATATATATATATATATATATATATATATATATTAGCATAACCTTACTATAAAATTCTCATTATTACTCCCAACTGACTTAAAGTAGATAAGACAATAAGTTTCTTTAAACCATTAGCCCCTAAACCAGCTATAAATATAGTCAATCTAGATAACAGTAATAATACCCTTTGAGATAAACGTCCTTCCCAAACAGGGCTAAATCGCATTAATAAATAGACCCCTGCAGTAACTAAAGCTGATGAATGAGCTAATGCAGATACGGGAGTAGGGGCAGCCATAACTGCAATCAAGCAGAAAAGGCAATTTGTGCGCTTTTAGTTATAGCAGCTAATACTACCACACAATAAACTAGTAATATTTATAATAGATAAGCTCTCCACATATTTTTTTTTTTTTTAATCAACCTCCACAGCAAAAAAAAATAAGAAACTGCCAACAAGATAGCTACATCTTCTTACTCGATTAGAAAGAGCTGTTAGCATTCCAGCATTAGCTGACTTTTCATTCTGATAACAAATAACAAGCGCATAAAATATAGTCCCAATCCATCTCATCCTAAACAAAATCTGATCAAATTAGGACTGAAGATTAAAAACCCCAATAGATATTACAAATGCTAAAACCGATTTATATTAGTATCCCCGGACATCTCTTCGCCTCTGTAGTATAACACTATAGAATAAATAAATATTACAAAACCTAAAAATATAAATTATATACAATCTAAGATTATTACAACAGAACTAGAATTTAATCTCAACAGCTCTCGCTCAATAAACAAATCCTGTCCTCGTCTTGAGCATATTAACTAAAATACTAAAAAAATAAAGACCCTCTAAATAAAAAATAATTTTCT
>NC_061848.1:1734672-1742172 GCF_019202785.1 Penaeus chinensis
GGCACAGAGGCTAGGAGAGGGACAGGGAGAGGCACAGAGGCTAGGAGAGGGACAGGGAGAGGCACAGAGGCTAGAAGAGGGACAGGGAGAGGCACAGAGGCTAGGAGAGGGACAGGGAGAGGCACAGAGGCTAGAAGAGGGACAGGGAGAGGCACAGAGGCTAGGAGAGGGACAGGGAGAGGCACAGAGGCTAGGAGAGGGACAGGGAGAGGCACAGAGGCTAGGAGAGGGACAGGGAGAGGCACAGAGGCTAGAAGAGGGACAGGGAGAGGCACAGAGGCTAGGAGAGGGACAGGGAGAGGCACAGAGGCTAGGAGAGGGACAGGGAGAGGCACAGAGGCTAGGAGAGGGACAGGAAGTGGCACAGAGGCTAGGAGAGGGACAGGGAGAGGCACAGAGGCTAGAAGAGGGACAGGGAGAGGCACAGAGGCTAGGAGAGGGACAGGGAGAGGCACAGAGGCTAGGAGAGGGACAGGGAGAGGCACAGAGGCTAGGAGAGGGACAGGAAGTGGCACAGAGGCTAGGAGAGGGACAGGGAGAGGTACAGAGGTTAGGAGAGGGACAGGAAGAGGCACAGAGGCTAGAAGAGGGACAGGGAGAGGCACAGAGGCTAGGAGAGGGACAGGGAGAGGCACAGAGGCTAGGAGAGGGACAGGGAGAGGCACAGAGGCTAGGAGAGGGACAGGGAGAGGCACAGAGGCTAGGAGAGGGACAGGGAGAGGCACAGAGGCTAGGAGAGGGACAGGGAGAGGTACAGAGGCTAGGAGAGGGACAGGAAGAGGCACAGAGGCTAGGAGAGGGACAGGGAGAGGCACAGAGGCTAGGAGAGGGACAGGAAGTGGCACAGAGGCTATGAGAGGGACAGGGAGAGGCACAGAGGCTATGAGAGGGACAGGGAGAGGCACAGAGGCTAGGAGAGGGACAGGGAGAGGCACACATGCTAGGAGAGGGACAGGGAGAGGCACAGAGGCTAGGAGAGGGACAGGGAGAGGCACAGAGGCTAGGAGAGGGACAGGAAGTGGCACAGAGGCTAGGAGAGGGACAGGGAGAGGCACAGAGGCTAGGAGAGGGACAGGGAGAGGCACACATGCTAGGAGAGGGACAGGGAGAGGCACATAGGCTAGGAGAGGAACAGGGAGAGGCACAGAGGCTAGGAGAGGGACAGGGAGAGGCACACATGCTAGGAGAGGGACAGAGAGAGGCACAGAGGCTAGGAGAGGGACAGGGAGAGGCACAGAGGCTAGGAGAGGGACAGGGAGAGGCACAGAGGCTAGGAGAGGGACAGGGAGAGGCACACATGCTAGGAGAGGGACAGGAAGAGGCACAGAGGCTAGGAGAGGGACAGGGAGAGGCACAGAGGCTAGGAGAGGGACAGGAAGTGGCACAGAGGCTAGGAGAGGGACAGGGAGAGGCACAGAGGCTAGAAGAGGGACAGGGAGAGGCACAGAGGCTAGGAGAGGGACAGGGGAGAGGCACAGAGGCTAGGAGAGGGACAGGGAGAGGCACAGAGGCTAGGAGAGGGACAGGGAGAGGCACAGAGGCTAGGAGAGGGACAGGGAGAGGCACAGAGGCTAGGAGAGGGACAGGGAGAGGCACAGAGGCTAGGAGAGGGACAGGGAGAGGCACAGAGGCTAGGAGAGGGACAGGAAGTGGCACAGAGGCTCTGAGAGGGACAGGGAGAGGCACAGAGGCTAGGAGAGGGACAGGGAGAGGCACAGAGGCTAGGAGAGGGACAGGGAGAGGCACAGAGGCTAGGAGAGGGACAGGGAGAGGCACAGAGGCTAGAAGAGGGACAGGGAGAGGCACAGAGGCTAGGAGAGGGACAGGGAGAGGCACAGAGGCTAGGAGAGGGACAGGGAGAGGCACAGATGCTAGGAGAGGGACAGGAAGAGGCACAGAGGCTAGGAGAGGGACAGGGAGAGGTACAGAGGCTAGGAGAGGGACAGGAAGAGGCACAGAGGCTAGAAGAGGGACAGGGAGAGGCACAGAGGCTAGGAGAGGGACAGGGAGAGGCACAGAGGCTAGGAGAGGGAAAGGGTAAGGAATGGGTAGTGGGAAAAAAAGCGGTGAGGAAAGGCAGAGAAGAGAGGCCTGGGGGCCTCCCATCTCCCTTCCTCTCTCTCTCTCTTTCTCTCTCTTTCTTTCTCCCCTCCCCCTCTCTCTCTCTCTCTCTCTCCTTCTCTCACTCTCTCTCTCTCTCTCCTTCTCCTCTCGCTCCTCTCTCTCTCTCTCTCACCTCAACTCTCTCAACTCATCTGTCTCTCACCTCGCTCTCTACCATAAAGCTCTCTAAAACTATAACCTCACGCCCTACCGCCCCCCCCCCCAAAATCACTCTCTCTCTTCCTTCTCTACTCCCCTCGCTCCTCTCTCTATCCTTCTAATCGTCTTCTCTCTCTATAACCATCCAACCCCCCTCTCTCTCTCACGCTCTCTCCTTTCTCTCTCACCATCCTCTCTCTCTCTCCTCTCACTCTCTCTCTCTCCGCGTCTCTCTCTCTCTCTCTCACTCTTCTCTCTCTCTCCTCTCCCCTCTTCTCGCTCTCTTCTCTCTCCAATCTCTCCTCCTAACTAAACTTGATCTATTTGATCTATCTATCTATCTATTCTCGTCCCTCTTATAAACCGACTTACTTCTTTTCCTTCTCCCATTAATTCTTGTAAAAAAATCTAAAAAAATCTCCTCGTGGGGGGGTCTTGGGGTGGTATGGGGTGGGGGGGTTGGGGGGGGGGGCCAACATTGGTTGGGTTGGGGAGGCCAACATGATCAAAATTATAAAGAGATCATTTGGAAGTTAGACTTTACAAAACTAAAGCACTTGACCATAGTCTTTTGCACGAACAAAGGACGTGACGTTGCAAGTTTCGTAGCATTTATCTCGGTTTGTTAATCACATAATATTTTTTTTGCAAGGAGGTTTAATTAATGCCAGATAAATCTTTGTAGCATAAACAAAAGCGTAAAGCAGAACGCCAAGCAGGGGATTGCAAAAACTAAAAAGATATTTATTCTTGGTTAGAGAATATAGGGGAAGGAAGATCTCTTTGGTGTGTCTCTTTTCTTCTTTTTTTCTCCCTCTCTTTTGTCTCTTTTTTAGTTTTCTCCGTGCCCCCCCCCCCGCTTTTCCTCTTTCCCTCTTCCCCCCGCTTCTCTCTTTATTTTCTCGTCCCTCTCTTCCCCACTTGTTCCCTCCCTCTTGGGTCGTCTTTCCCTCTTTCTGCTTTTTTTAAGTTTTTTGTTTTATTTTTTTTTCCCCTCTTTTCTCCTCCTCCCCTTCCCGTCTTTCCCTTCCCTGGTCTGCTCTTTTTGGGGTTGGTGGTTAAGACCTCTTGCTCTTCTTCTTGTTTGCTTTGCTCTTGGGGTCCTCTTCCTCTTCCTCTTCCCTTTTCCCTCTCTCTTTTATTCGTTGTTACTCCCCCCCTTGTCTCTCGTGCCTTGGGGGGTCTTAATCGGCTCTTGGGGGGTGTGTTTGGGCTTCTCTTTTGGTTCTCTCCTTTGCTCTTTTGCTCTTTTTCTCTTTTAGTTTGTCTCTTCTCTTGTTTGGGGGTCGTCTTTTCTCTTTCCCCCCCCTCACTTTTTTTTTTGGTCCTCCTGTTTTTCCGTTTTTTCTTTTCCTCTTTTTCTCATCCATTGTTTTTGCTTTCCTTCTTTTTTCCGTCTTTCCTTCGTCTTTCCTCTTTCCTCTTTTTTTTTTCTCTCTTTCTCCCGTCTCCTCCGTGCCGCTCTCTCCTCTTTTTTTTTCTCGCGTTTTTTCTGGGGGGTCCTGTCTCCCCTCTTTCCTTTCTTCTTTCTTTTCTCCTTTCTCTTTTTTTTTCTTTTTCTTTCCCTCCCTTTTCCTCCCTCATTCTTCTCCTTTCTCTTTTTTTCCTTTCTTTTTCTTTCTCTTTTGTCTTTTTTCCCTTTTCCTCTTCCAGTCCCCTTTCTTTTTTTCTCCTATTCCCTCTTTTTACTCTCTCTCTACTCTCCTCCCTTCTTGCTCTCTTTTTTTTTTTGTTACTCTCCTCCTTTTTCTTTCCCTGTTTTCCCTTTCCTCTTTTTTTTTTTTCCCTCTCTCCTTTTTCTTCTTTCCCCATACCGTCTTTTTTTTTTCTCACCTTTTTTTTTTCCTCTTTTTCCTTCTTTCTCCCTCTTTTTTGTCTCCCCCTTTCCCCTTCCTGGGTCTCTTGGGGGTCTCTTTCCTCTTTCCTCTTGTTTCTTTTTTCGCTCCTTTCCCCCTCTTCTTTTTATTCCTCGATCTCTCCATCTCTCTCTCCTCCCCTCTTCTTTCCCTCCTTTCTCCCTCTTTTCCCATTTTTTTCTTCTCTTCTCTCGCTCTTTTTTTTCTTTTATATCTTTCTCCCTTTTTCCTCTTTTTTTTCCTCTCTCCTTTTCTTCCTCTCTTTTGTTTTTCTTTTTTTTTTTTTCCCCTCTCCTTTCTCTTTTTTTCTTTCTTTTCCTCTTTTCCTTCCCCCCTTCTTCCTCATTTTCCTCCTCTCCTTTTTCCCTCTCTCTTTTCTCTCGCCTCGTCTCATTTTTTTTTTGCTTTCTTTCTTTTTTTTTTTTTGTCTTCCCTCCCTCTTTTTCCCCTCTCTCCTCTTTCTTTTTTTTCTCCTTTTTTCTCTTCCTTTTTTTCTTTTCTCTTTCCTCTTTCCCTCTGTTTTGCCCCCTTTTCGTTCCTTCCCTCCCTCTTTTTTCGCTCCTTTGTTTTTTTTTTTTTCCCTTCCTTTTTTTTTCTTCTCTTCTCTTGGGGTCTTCTCTTGGGTCTCTTTCCGCTTCTCTTCTTGGTCTCTTTCCCTTTTCCCCCTCTTTTCTCTTTTTTCTTTTCTTTTCCCCCCTTTCTCTTTTTTTCCTTTCTTTTTCTTTCTTTTCTTTTCTCTCTCTTTTTATTTTTCTTTTTTTTCTCTTTCTCTTTTTCCCATCTCTCTCTTGTTCCCCTTTTCTTTCCCTCTTTTTCTTTTCCCCTTCCTCTTTTTCTCTTTCTTTCTCTTTTTTTTTTTATTTTCTCTCCCCGTCTTTGCTTTTCTTTTTTCCCTTCCCTCTTTCCTCTTTTTTTTCTTTTTTTTGTTTTGGTTTCTTTTCCTTTTCTTCTTTTTTTTTCCCTCTTTTCTCTCTCCCTTTTTTTTTTTTTTTTTCTTTTGTCCCTCCCTTCCCTCTTTTTCTCTCTCCCCTCTCTCTCTCTCTCTCTTTCTCTCTCTCTCGATCTTCTCTCTCTCTCTCTCTCTCCCTCTCTCTCTCTCTCTCTCTCGTCTCTCTCTCTCCTCGCTATCTCTATATTATATATAGATATATATAGATATATATGTGTGTGTGTGTGTGTGTAGTGTTGTGAGTGGGTGTGTATGTACAATATATACATCCATATACACAGTCCCGGGTGCGGCCGACCAAGCTGCACTTAACCTCTCACAAACTCCGAGAAGTGAACACCCGTCAGCCAAGCGCCCTTTCTGTTTTCCAGATTTTGAACCTGGAAAATTACTTAAATACAGTAACAACATGAACAACAGTCTTGGGACGAAAAAAAACGCGAAGCTACAGTGACTCACTAGCTTAATAACGTTAAAAAAGTGATAATTGATAAAAACACACACACACACACACACACACACGATACAACACACACCCCACAAAACCACCAACAACAACACACACCACACACAACACACCCCACTCACATTTTTAAATATATAATATATATTGAATATATATAAAAAATATATATATAAAAATTTATTTGATTCCTTTTCCACTGATGGGGATTTTTTCAGACTTTTTGTTGCAGGACTGAAATAAACAAATGTGTTCCAGCTTTTTTCCCCTATAAAACTTCGAAAAAAAAATAGGAGAAAAGAACGGGAAGAGAGAGAGACGAGAGGGGGGGGGCGAGAGAAAGAAGAGAGAGGGAGAAGATTAAATAGATTGGGGAGAGAGAGAGGAGAGAAAAGAAAAGAGAGATAGAGGAGAGAGAAAAAAAAAGGAGAGCGAAGAGAAGAGAAAGGGGGGGGGGGGGACAGAGAGACAGAGACAGCAATTTAAAGAAACAAAAATAATAAAACTAATGAAAACTTATTAAATAATATTTTTGGGCAATAAAAAAATTTGCAGCTCTTGCCACACAGACAAGACAACAAAAGGAAATAAGACAAAACAAACAAACAACCAAACAAACAAACAAACAAACAAACAACGAAATCCCCCCCCTCCCCCCGCCCCGCCCCCTTCACCCCCCCTCGCCCTCAAGTGGTGGCAACCAAAAACCCCGACCAAAGACTTTTTTGTTCCTGAGGGCCCAAACTAGCCTCTGCCTCGCAAGAAACCCGATTAGAATAGTGTAGAAAAAGGTTTTTAGGAGAGGCCAGTTGTTTGGTGTTTTTGTTTAGTTATTAATCCCTATTGCGTTAAGTTGCGTTTGTTTGTTATTGTATTATTATTATTGTTATATATTATTACGTTGTTGTAGTTGTTTTGTTGTTTTGCATTATTTTTGTTATTATTTTTTACATTATCATTATTATTGCTGTTGTTTTCTTGATGGTGTTGTTATTACTATTATTATTGTTTTTGTTGTTACCCTTGCTGCTATTATTATTTTTTCTTTTCTTTTTTTTCTTTTTTTTTCAATTATCATCACAATCTTTTCATCATCATCTTATTATCATTTAATTACTAAAATTAGGGAACAATCTGTTTACTTTTAAATGATTATCTATTCAGGTATTTATTCTTTTAATTTGAGGAAAAATACAGTTAGGCTTCTTCGCCCTATTGAAAAAAATAAATAAAAATATAAACATTGAAAAATTCAACTTCGGAAATGGCTGCGCAGACAACGCCCGAAATTTACTCTCTTTACGAGGCGGAAAAAAAATTAAATCAAAATACAAAATATATTTAAAGGGTTTTATCGAATAAATGACCATTCTCTTTCTGACTCGTTTCGCCCTTCGTTTGCCTGTCTGTCTGTCTGCCTTACTGTATGTATCTTTCTCTGGCTCTATGCTTCTCTCTCTCTCTCTCTGTGTGTCTCTCTTCATCTCTCTCTCCATTCCCTCCCTCTCTCTCTCTGCTCTCTCTCTCTCTCTCTCTCACTCCTTCCCCTCTCTCCTCTCTCTCCTCTCCTCCCCTCACTCTCTCTCTCTCTCTCTCTCTCCATCTCCCCATTCCTCCCTCTCCCTCCCTCTCCTCTTTCTCCTCTAAAATGGTGCGCACTATAACGTATCAAATGTTTCTAAAGGTTATTGTTTAATAATCAAGAGAAAAAACCAACGGAAGGCGGCAATCTCAGATAAAAAGGGAAAAAAACCTTCCAAACACTGATATGCACACACACACACACCCCAACACACACACACACACACACACACACCCCATATATATATATAAAAGAGATAAATATATATGTACTATACAATATATATATTTTAATATATATATATATAATATATATATATATATAAAATATGTTGTGTGTATTTATAAAATAAATATATTAATATATATATATATATATATATATTTAT
>NC_061848.1:1749672-1752172 GCF_019202785.1 Penaeus chinensis
GGGGCATGACGAAGCAATAGTGATGCGGAAAGGCCTTGGGCTCATTCGTCGTGTTTCCTTGTTCTTCCCTTCGTTGTTTGCAATTTTGTTCGACGTGAATTCCTCATGTCTGCGTGTCTGTTAATATTCCACATCTTATTATCACGTTAAGAATAGTAGATTTCTTTATCTGACCCTGCTTAAAATACGTCATTTGTGTTTGGACTTATAACTACGATTGCAAGTAAGAATATAAACAAAAAATAAATAAATAAATAGATAAATGTAAATGTAAATGTAAAATGTAAATGTAAAAAAAAAAAAAAACAACTAAAGAAAGAAAGAAAACGAAATGGTCTCAATTAATTCAGTATTACATTGAAACTACCACCGCTAACTAAACACCTCCGTTGCATTGCACTTGCTCTCACGAAAACCACATAGAAACGCCACAGACACCCAAAGAGGGGAAAAAAATCAAGTGTAACTCTCGATTTTGGCGCGAGTTAACATTACCAAACACACATCAAAAAACGTAGTGCATATAGACCCAACCTTTCAATGAAATTACGAACAAGCACAAGCACATGGGAACGCTGCAGAGATGTGTGTTCTTGCAACGGCGCAGTGCGATGCAATGAGGTTCTTAAGCCAACCGTGAGATCAGTTGCAGCGAAGGTTCTCACAGGTTGCAAAGGAAATCGTCGACTGGAAAGACGGGTGGGAAATTGTCATATATCTTCCAAGATTTCATTTCAAGATTGTTGGTAGGAGCTGCCGTAAAGAAAAAAAAAAAATATTTCTTGGTATTTCTGAGTATTTCTTGAGAATATTTCAGTGGAATTCTTGAGTGTAAAGAGATATATGTAGTCACACACGCATACTTACACACATACTCAAAATCACACACATACGCACAGACAAGCACACACACACATACACATACATACATACACACACACACACACACATACTCACACACACACACACACACACACACACACACCCACACACACACACACACACACACACACACACACACACACACAATCAAACAAACAAACAAACACACAGCCCCACAAACACCAACACAAACACACACACACACACAAACTACAACATTAAATAATAATAATAATAATAATAATAACAATTACTGGTTAGGACAAATAGATGTGCTGGAGACGGTCACATAGCACTCCATCAAAGAATGATACTATCAATCTCTTTCTCAGTCTTTCATGACTGACCGAATCATACTATTATGTGGAAATTTATATACCACGATTTTTTTTTTTTTTTTTTTTTTTTTTGAGGAGAAGGGGGGAGAGAAAACAACAGGCATTTTATTTTACGGATCATTTCCCTTCTCTTAGGAAAATGCTGACTTATCCTTGCTGGCTACTTGTAAATATAAACAAAATTACAGGTGATTTTCGTCCAACAATGTTTTCGCTTTAAAATAGATGCAAAGATTGAGGAAATTATTCATTTTTAACAAGGAATAAGTAAGATGATGATACGGGTTGTTTATTGCCTTTATCATTAGCTTCTGTTATGATTAGTATTGACATCATTATTATTAATGTCTGGTGTGATGCTTGTTATTGTCATTCTTGTTATTATTTTTATTATTATTGTTGTTGTTGTTGTTGCTGCTGCTGCTGCTGTTATTATTAGTAGAATTGTTATAATGTTGTTATTATTATCATAGCTGTTGTTGTTGCTGTTATTATTATCATTATTATCATCGTTATTGTTATTATTATTAATACTATCATCTTTTTTATATTACAGTTCTTATACTATTACTATTATCACCTTCATCATTATCATTATTATCATTTTGCTTTATTATCATTATCATTATTATTGTTATCATTGATATTGATAAGAATTTTGTTTTGATATTATTCTTTTTGTTATTATCATTGTTATTACTATTGTTCTTATTACCATTATTATTATCAATAATGTTATTTCAGTTTTCATTATTACTATTATTATTATCATTATTATTATCATTGTTGTTATTATCATTATTATTATTTATTTCATTATTATTATAATCATTATTATATTTTATTATAATTATTACTATCATTATTATTAGTATTATTATTATTATTATTATTATCATTATCATTATTATCATTATTATTATTATTAGTATTATTATTATTATTAGTGTCATTATCAATCATCACCATCGTCATCATTATTATAACAGTGTTATTATCATTATTGTTGTTTTTACTGATTATCATTTATATTATTTTCATAGTGATATTGATGATGATGATGATGATCATCATCATCGTCATTATCATTAATACTGATACAATTATTACTATTGCTGTTTCAACTATTATCCTACCATCTTTATCCTCATTATTTATATCATTCACACTTTTTTTCTCTCTTTCTCTTCATATGAATTTACGTAACATAGACAATGAAAATAATTAGAGTGAAAATTAGTTAATAATTAAAGTGACAATTAATTAAAGTTAGTTGAACT
>NC_061848.1:1757172-1759672 GCF_019202785.1 Penaeus chinensis
ATCAATAATCATACAATTAATCAAGGGAAACATGATATTGCAAACAAGAAAATTCAAGAATAGGAGAAATTTGCATATTAAATTACGAGCATTTAAATTACGAGCATTTAACTTTTCATGGTCACGTGACAGGCTTGAGGGCTACGAACTTCCTCCAAATTGCGAATCAAAAATCGAATGACATCATTTTAGAACCATCTGTATATATTCAACCGCGAATGAAAAGTGCAATTCATATTTCCTCTGGTGAAATACTAACAAAGGTTTGTCATTTCCAAAACCCATACAAATACTTCGATATATTTTCAATTTTTCCCATTGTATTGTGAGCATACACTCCATGGAATGATTAATATACCGTAATGTTAGCTGTGTACGGAATGCATTTCTATTCAAAGAGACACATTTTCATGGAAATATTTCAGGCACATAAATATTTTGGAATTTTCACAATCAGCTGACTATTTTACATGCTCAATGAATTTATACACATCTGGGTGTTAAAGTTTGGTTTATTTGAACAAGTATTACTCAAATAGGTCCTGTGTTTTTGTTGTTGTTGTTCTTTGTTAGTAGGCTACTGACAGCAGACAGTATCCTATTTGAAATGGTTTTATAGCATGAGTGATGAATTTAATTATTTGATATGTTTGTTTGTTTGTGTGTGTGTGTGTGTGTGTGTGTGTGTATGTGTGTGTGTGTGTGTGTGTGTGTGTGTGTGTGTGTGTGTTCATGTGGTTGTGTGTTTATGTGTGCGTGTGTGTTTATGTGTCTTATACATTTTTTAGAGAAGTCAAATTTTTTATAACACTTTAGTAATATATTAGCTTTCTCATTTATTTGTGGTAATAGTAATGATAATTATTGTGATAACAAAAATGGTGATAGAACAGTATCAGTAATATTTATAACTACAACACCAACAACAATAATAATTACAAAAAATATAATGATCGAATAGTAAGTTTAATAAGAGAGCGAGAGAGAGAGAGAGAGAGAGGGAGAAAGAAAGGAAAAAAAAAAAAAGAGTGAAAGAAAGAAAGAGAGAGAAAAAGAGACAGAGAGAGAAAGGGAAAGAGAAAGAGAAAGAACGAGAGAAATAGACAGACTAATATAATCAAACAGACACCAACACTTTAACCCGAGAAGCGGACCTCAACAAACACCCAGTTAATATCACAATTATGCAAAGAAGACCACCTCTTATTCACGTGTTGACACATCGTTCGTAATTAGCAAGCGTGAGATGACGTAATGAACAAGATGACGTAATGAACAAGATGACGTAATGAACAAGATGACATAATAACTTTGTGATATACAGGTGCGTTTGTTTTAGGAGAGGGACGCTAATAAGGTTTCACTATTAAAAGGAAGTATTTGGCTGAACTGTTTTGTTACGAGGAAGCTTTCGTTAGTATTGCAGTAACGGTGGAATTTTCGAGTTTTGATGAAACAATATTTTAAGACTTTCTGATTTCATCCGATGTGTTGTTATAAAAAAAAATCTTCACATTATGATTTGTTGCTCTCGCTCTCTCTCTTTCTCTCTCTATCTATCCATCTATCAGTCTATATCTTCCTCCTTCTCTCTCTCTCTCTCTCTCTCTCTCTCTCTCTCTCTCTCTCTCTCTCTCTCTCTCTCTCTCTCTCTTTCTCTCCCTTTCCCTCCCTCTCTCTCTCCCTCTTTCTTTCTCTCTCTCTCTCCCTCTTTCTCTCTCTCCCCCCCCCCCCTCTCTCTCTCTCTCTCTCTTTCTCTCTCTCCCTCTCCCTCTCTGCCTTCAGCCTCCCTCTCACTCGGCTTCATCATTAGTCCATCTTCCCCCAACGGAAGACGCCCTGAAATGCCCTCAACCAAGTTCACCCTCAACCAAGCTCACCCTCAACCAAGCTCACCCTCAACCAAACTCACCCTCAACCAAGCTCACCCTCAACCAAGCTCACCCTCAACCAAGCTCACCCTCAACCAAGTTGACCCTCAACCAAGCTCACCCTCAACCAAGCTCACCCTCAACCAAGCTCACCCTCAACCAAGCTCACCCTCTAGCCAGGGAGTAATCCAAGGCCTAAATGCTGGTTTCGTGTCTTCTGTATAGTGAGCGTCCCTAAGCGGCCTGGAGACTCAAATTAGCTTCCCCTTTTAAGCCGTTCCTAGCGAGTGGTTATTCTGTGAAGACACTTGAGTGGTGGCAGCATGTCGTACTTGATGTGAAGGAAGAGGAGTTAGGCAAAGGATGATAACTGGGAAGAGAGGAAAAGGCGGATGCATTTGGTAGGGAAGAGTGTGTTACGAAGAGGAAAAAGAAAGAGAGAAAGAATATTTATGTACTATTTGATGTGAAAGAAGAATAGAGAGAGAGAGAGAGAGAGAGAGAGGGAGGGAGGGAGGGAGGGAGAGAGAGAGAGAGAGAGAGAGAGAGAGAGAGAGAGAGAGAGAGAGAGAGAGAGAGAGAGAGAGAGAGAGAGAAAGGGCGAGAAAGAAAACGGATAATCTTGAATG
>NC_061848.1:1797172-1799672 GCF_019202785.1 Penaeus chinensis
AAGAGTGTCTATTGTAAATGGAGGTTTACATTTTTCTTTCTCTTTACCCATCTGCTGTAAAAGAAAGAAAGAAAAAAAAAAAAGGCTTCCTATTTTTTATCGTTGACTGGAGAGAATTTTGTAAGTGCATTCTAGATTTTTTTTTTCTTTTTTTTATTTGTTTATTTATTTATTTTGTATCTTTAAAATTAAGACTGAATGGTGTGTGTAAATATAGGCTTGCATTTTTTAATACGCAGTAGCTGCTGTTAGTCGTACACACACATGCATACACTAAAAGAAGAATGAAAGTCAGTAAGAAAGAAAGTAGAGAAGAAAAGAAGCAGAGAGACACAGAGAGAGAGAGAGAGAGACAGACAGAGAGAGGGAGAGAGAGAGAGAGAGAGAGAGAGAGAGAGAGAGAGAGAGAGAGAGAGAGAGAGAGAGATAAAGAGAGGATTAGAAAGAGAAGTAGAGAGAGAAAGAGAGAAAGAAAAAGAAAGAGATGGAGAGATTGAAAAAGAAAGAGATAGAAAGAGAGAGAGAGAGAAAGAGAAAGAGAGAGAGAGAGAGAGAGAGAGAGAGAGAGAGAGAGAGAGAGAGGGAGAGAGAGAGAAAGAGAGAGAGTATAGTCTTCATGTTATTGAAAAAGTTACTGAAAATACGTGTTCCAACTTCTCATCCACAAGAGGTTATTCACACAGTGGCAAGATTAGAAGTGGTTGTCACATCATTTTACACTGACTATTTTATACTTTTTCTTCTCTTATGAGGTAGGGACTTGATATCTTTCTGAAGTCTTGTTTGGATGACGTGGACGTATTTTCACTGTGTGAAATAACACACAAATATGTATATAGATGTATGTGAATATATATATTATATATATACACATCTATCTATATGTGTGTGTGTGTGTGTGTGTGTGTGAGAGAGAGAGAGGGAGAGAGAGAGAGAGAGAGAGAGAGAGAGAGAGAGAGAGAGAGAGAGAGAGAGAGAGAGAGAGAGAGAGAGCGAGAGTGACATATTTCCCTCTAGCCCGAAATCAAACCAACCAAGCCCATCAAATTCAGCCACACATAACGCCCTTCCCCCCTCTTCCTCCTCCTCCCCTCCCCCTAAATAAACAATAATTGTATTACCCTCCGCGCGCATTTGAACAGATCAACTCCAGGCCAAACTTTGATGGAAATTAATCAAACCCAATCGCGAGTCATCTGCATAATTCACCTCAAGAGCGCCCGTCTTTGTCAAGCTCCTTCCGGCCGCCGAGCGTCTGGCGGCGCCCGCGAACAGCGTCTTTCGAAGTCCTCGCCACAAGTTCCGCTCATAATGGGGGCCTTCAGACCTCTTCGTCCTGGGCGCTTGCCTCCTGCCCCTGCTTCGCCCCCCTCGTCCTCCTGCTCCTCCTACTTCGTTTCTTCCTCCTTCTCTTGTTTCTGCTGTCCTGCTTCGCCCCCCTCGTCCTCCTGCTCCTCCTACTTCGTTTCCTTCCTCCTGCTCTTGTTTCTGCTGTTCTGCTTCGCTTCTCCTCCTGCTCTAGCTCCTGTTTCCCTGTTTCCGCTGTTTCTCTCGCTTCTCTTATTTCTGATCTTGCTGCTCGACTCCTCTTTTTCGTTCTTCTTCTTTCTACATATTCTTACTTACTTTTGCTTGTCCATCTCCCCCATTCTTCTTCTGTCTCTTTATCTTCACCTTTCATTCCCTCTCTCTTTTCCGTTTTCCACTGTCTGCTCCATCATCCTCTTCCTTTCGCCTTTTCCCTCCTTCGCTCTCCTTCGTCTCTTCCTCGCTTTGTCTCCTATCCCTCCTTCTCTCTCCTCCATCTTCTTTCCCTCCTCCTCTCTCTCCTTCCCCTTCTCCTTCTCCCTCTTGCCTTTTCTTCCTTCTCCTCCTAACTCCTCATTCGACAAGCGTTAGTGTCAGCCTTCCTCATCTGAGCGTCAGTTGCGCAGGACGGGCAGCCGGGACAAGACACGGAGGCTCTCGCTAAGGCGCGGGCGGGTTGAAGTTGCGCTGAAGGGGGGGTGGGGGGGGGGAGAGGTAGAGAGGGAGGAAGAGAGAAGGACAAGGGATGAGGAAAAGATGGGGGAGGAAGTGACTAAGGAAGGGAGGAACAGAGATAGACAGAGAAAGAGAGAGAGTTAAAGATAGATAGATAGAAAAAGAGAGTAAGAGTGAGAGAGAGAGAGAGAGAGAGAAGGATAGAGAAAGATATAGACTTAGATAGATAGATAGATAGAAAGTCAAAAAGAAGGAAAGATATATAGAAAGACTCACACACACACACACACTGTAAGATATACCGCATATCAGACCCCCCCCCCCCCCCCACACACACACACGCTCGCCACATTTCACGCCCGTAGTACACGACGCCAGGCAAAACCATTACGGACGGAGACACTGCACGTACAAACGCTACGGCATGGAGGACGACAGGAAACGCGACAGCTACGAGAGACGGAGAGAAGGGGACACATCAAAACGCAACTGCCTTGGGAAGCTTCGGTGGCCGAGC
>NC_061848.1:1811606-1814106 GCF_019202785.1 Penaeus chinensis
TGTGTCTGTGTGTTTGTTTGTTTGTGTGTATGTATGTGTGTGTGCGTGTGCTTGTATCTGTGTGTTCATTCTTTCTCTTGTTTACTTGTTTAAGAGTTTGTGCTTTCGTGCTTGTGTGTGCGTATATGTATTTCTTTTGTGTGTGTGTGAAAGAGAGCATGTTTGTGTTATGTGTGTGTATTGTTGCATATATGTGTAAGAAAAATACAGACATGCACACGTAACGTAACAGATGCACTTAATCTGCTTCAACTGTTCTAGATATTTACAAAAAAAATATACACTTTGTAAGCATCGACACTGGAGGCTTTCAATCATCACAAAGTCCCAGCACTAATGCACTAGGAATATATTGCACGCAGTAATGGTTCAACACAACATATTTGAGACATATTTCTTCACTACAGATCATAGTCATACTTACTACCACGCTAAGTACCAAATTAACAAGCGCCTATACTAATATTACACTCTTTGCATTGATATTTTTAAGACTGTGTGTCCTATTATCACATGGAGGCTATATCTATTGTCATATCACGTACCACCTAACGTCTATGCTATCATAAAACGATGTTTATTATTAATTCTAGAGTATAATACTGACTAAACTTTCTTTCACAGTATGTGCTATATATTGCGTTTACACTACTACCTTTCTGTCTATAATACTATTTTACGATTACGCTTTCACAAGTGCTATGTTGACACGTGATGAATCAGCTTAAAGGTATATAGATTCAAAACGACTATACCACAGCAGTTTGCCTATACTAAATATCACAAGTATACTACCACATGAGGAATATACTACCACATAACGAGTATACTGCCACATTAAGATTCTGCTGTCACATTACGACCAGAATTCCACTTCATAGGTATTATTGACACATAATAATTGTTACCACAGCCACACTTTTCTATCCAAGTAAAGGGTATGCTTGCACAACGCGGTTATATTTCCACATGGCGACTACCCAGTCACGAGTATATTATTAAAACATGACGATATGACCCTGTCACGACCATTCTGTCACATCACGACGACGCACTAGCAATCGAGAACCACACCAATACCATCGCACTTAAAAAAAAAAAAAAAAAAAAAAAAAAAAAAAAAAAAAAAAAAACATTGATAATAAAAATACGTCCAAGGCGAACCAGCCATATGTTGAGACACAAACCCCATATAAGCCTTGTACCAGGGAAAAGCCCATGTCTCATAACCAATGTCCACATATACCTGCATACACTCTGATATCACATAACCAAGGCCTCTCTACTTACCACCCACGCTTTGCTATCAATTCGCGTTTCCGGAATCACAAATACAGTATTTTATGATCATGTATCTTTATGCCTTTTATGATGTCATATACGTCTCACAATCACTTTAATTATCAAGACCGTGAAGCATATATATTCGATCCACGTTTTGACCCTAAATCACTAAAGGGAAGCAATGTTATTGTAGTGTAGGTATCACATTGAAATGAATAAGTTAGATAAATAGATAGATATGTAAATAGAACAAATAGATATATGGATAGATAGATGAATAGATAAAGAAATAACTTGATAAGTTAATCGTTAAAGGAACAGAGAGTATAGATAAATTCTTCTTTAATATCAAGTCAGCTAACCATTATCAGCATTATTAAAAAGTATAAATTTCTATTCCACATCAGTTTTGGCAACATATCTCAAGGCCCCTATTATACCAATCGTATTGTCAAATTACATTCATAATCCACCTACATTCTGGAATCATATGAAAAAGTAAGAACAAGATGACTGGAATTACATGATAAAACGACTTTAATTATCAACACATCGCACAATTTTCCTCTTGGACGGAGATCATACCACAATGCACACTCTTTCTCACAGTTATAAGACGCTTTTTTGAAATACATTATGACACCACACGACCAAGCCACTCTCACTCCATCACCAAGTCCTATTACCTGATTGACGACTCCTTCATCAGACACGACCAAAAACCACTCTTTACTCTAACAAGTCATTTTATATCTCAGAACACGACAAGCTTATGGCAACTTTGATACCACGAGGCCAAAACAATGATACTATATCATCAAGTCGTACTATATTCCAATAGAAGACAGGATGACGACCCTTTTACCCCAGACGACCTGTCACACCACAATATCAGGTCGTTTTATATGAAAAGAAGAAAAAGAAAAACCTTTAACACAGCCAAACCAGATTCACTTCATCAAGTCGTATTTTACTCCAAAATATAAGTGATTAACACCTCTTTGACAACCACACGACCATACCTCTCATACTTCACGATCAGGTCGTATTATATTCCCCCCAAAAACGACTGAATGACGACCACACTTACCTCCCGAAGCGAATGTCAGGCTGCACAAGGTCACCGTAATCACGACCTGTTTCAGAGTCTGTAAAGAGAAACGAAATAGATTTATTATGAAGTTTTGCTTTTTCGTTATGTCTAGTATCAGTGTTC
>NC_061848.1:1819106-1821606 GCF_019202785.1 Penaeus chinensis
ACATACTGAAAATATATATTTTGTTTGGTAATTTCTTCCATATTTCACAAGAATGTATGTCATTTGTTTGTTTCAGTCATGTCATGCTTCTTTTATCACCTATGTCGCCCTTCATACTCACTCTCGCAGCTTCCCTCATAATTACCTCATACTTAATTACCTCACCCTAATAATGCCTCATATCTGATTATTTCTTTCCATTATATGTAATTCTCTCGTTTCCGCACTATTACCTTCTAATGCCTCATGCTAAATTCTCTTTTTCCCTCATAATGCCTCATACTCATCTATTTTCCTCATAATACTTCATATTTAATAATCTATTTTCCTCATAATACAGCATACTTAATTATCTTTTTCCCTCATAATGCCTTATAATTGCCTCATACTCATCTCTTCCCCTCACAATGCCTCTTCAATATTTCTTTCCCTCATACTTAATTACCTCTTTCCCTTCTTGCTTATCGTATCAAATTATCCGCCACACTCGTTATATATTCTCCCCCCGATGTATTTTTCATCACACACGCTCGATCTGAACTTAGTTTGGGTTTAAAAAGCCTTTCGTACTAAGCACTAACTTCCATCACACTAGCTTATACATGCCATGCACGCTTTATCACCCTTGGTTTGTGCCAGTTTTCATTCACACTAAATCATCTTGTTCTGTTTGATGTTATATATTTAATACATGCTTCTCCTCAGTACTGGCTTCTCTCTGTAGTAATGCTGTTTACACTAGTTAATAAAATGCATACACGTACATTTTCACGCTAGCCTTTGTTACCCTCTCTTCACACTACGTCAATATTTATTTCGAATATGCCACGCAGACTTTTAACTCTTGCCCTGTATTTCCTTACCTTCAAACTAATTATATATTTTAAAATGTATTACGATTTTTTTTCTCACACACTCTCCTCACCCTAGTTGAGAATCATCCTTTTTCATACTCAGTATATGCTAGTTTTAAACCATGCTTCTCTTTACCACGGATACCGTATTATACTTTCATCCTATATTTTTCACTCTATTTTATTGCCACCCTCAATTCACACTACGTCAGGGCGTGTTCGTTCTATAGATAAAACGTTACCACACTTTCCACTTAGAGTGTCGCCTCTCTTTCGCGCTAGCTTCGTATATCAATATAATACGTCAAACACACTTTTCCACCACCATTCATAATATTTAACTATCGAATGCGATCCTCATGTTCACCTAGTACACTATGTCACCCTTACTTCCCACTCCAGTCTCGAATCACCTTCAATTCACTCTACACTCACTATCCACTCGGATCCCCACGTCACCCTATCCCTCACACTAACTAATTCATTTCACAGCCGATATGACACGCACCCTTCTCACCCTCGTCGATACGCGCGGCTTATATGTCAAAACAAAACAAACTCACTTTTCATCTAGTATACTGTGTCACCCTCGCTTCACACTCGACTCCACACCAATATTCTACTGGACATTTTTTCAGAAGGAATCATTTGTCAGTGTCTTGCAGTCTATCAGTCCCCTTCACAATTCATCTCTACCGTATTTCTACTGTACTGGGTAGAAAACATTTTCTCGCTGTTGTTTTTGCCGAATTGTGTATCAGTTTTTGGGTTAGTGCTTAATCACTTTTTTGTGTGACAATTGCACCTGTGTTTTTTGAGTAATGCTAAGTCCTTCGGTATATCTGGTTTATATATATATATATATATATATATATATATATATATATATATATATATATATATATATATATATATATATATATATATATATACATATTTTTTTTCTTTTCTTTCTTTTCTTTTTTCTTTTTTTCTTTTTTTCTGTTTTTTTTTCTATTTTGCTATCTGTCTACCTATCTGTCTGTCTGTCTGTGTATCCGCCGGTCTATCGGTCTGTCTATTTCTCTCCCTCCCTCCTTCCCTCCCTCTTCCTCCCTCTCTCTCCCTCTATTCCAACAATGATGCAACGAAAACTATGCAATAATGCAACAAGCATAAAAGAGTTTTTATATGAGCTCTAGCCCCTGCCTCTATTTAATAAGAAAACAAACACACAACTCAGTCTCAGTCTCACATTCGCCAAGTAAATTAAGAATAATGCCATGTCAAACAGACATTTACAGCGACAAACACTTTAGAAACAATTGCTTGAACAGATTCATGTTTGCCTTAAACTGTGTTATCGAAGTGCTACCCAAATATTGTTCAGTTTCGTTCATTTTTGATGAACTATCGTTTGTTCATCAAAAGAACAAACAGTTCCATATTCTATAAGATTATATCGAATAATAAAAAAACGAAAAATAGGGAGGGAGAGGGAGAAAGAAAAAGAGAGAGAGAGAGAGAGAGAGAGAGAATGAGAGAGAGAGAGAGAGAGAGAGAGAGAGAGAGAGAGAGAGAGAGAGAGAGAGAGAGAGAGAGAGAGAGAGAGAGAGAGAGAGAGAGAGAGAGAGAGAGAGAGAGAGAGAGAGAGAGAGAGAATACGT
>NC_061848.1:1846606-1849106 GCF_019202785.1 Penaeus chinensis
TTTTTTAAGATCTTTCTTGATTTGTCTATCTAATTGTCTCTTTCTATCTCTCTATTTATTAACCTGTCTTTCTATATGTCTATGTATCTATACTCTCTCTCTCTCTCTCTCTGTCTCCCGGTCTCTCTCCATTCCTCTCCCTCTCCCTCTCTCTCCCTCCTTCCCTTCCTATCCCTCTCTCTCCCTCTCGCTCCCTCCCCCATCTCTATCTCCCTCTCCCTCCCTTCCCCACCTCTCTTTCCCTCTCCCTCCCTCTCCCTCTCTCTCCCTCTCCCTTTCCCTCTCTCCCTCTCCCTCCCTCCCTCTCCCTCTCTCGCTCCCTCTCCCTCTCCCTCCCCCCATCTCTCTCTCCCTCTCCCTCCCCCATCTCTCGCTCCCTCTCCCTCCTTCCCCATCTCTCTCTCCCTCCCCCTCCCTCCCTCTCTCTCTATCTCTCTCCTTCTCCCTCCCCCCATCTCTCTCTCCCTCCCCCTCCCTCCCTCGCTCTCTATCTCTCTTTCTCTCCCTCCCCCCATCTCTCTCTCCCTCTCCCTCCCTCCCCATCTCTCTCTATCTCTCTCCTTCTCCCTACCCCATCTCTCTCTCCCTCTCCCTCCCTCCCCCCCCTCTCCCTCTCCCTCTCTCTCCCTCTCCCTCCCTATCCCTCCCCGCCTCTCTCTCTATCTCTCTCCCTCTACCTCCCCCCATCTCTCTCTCCCTCTCCCTCCCTATCCCTCCCCCCCTCTCTCTATCCCTCTTTGACCTTCGGCCTTTCAATTTTTTATCTCATCACCGAAGGCTTCTGTCTAGAGATTCGATTTAACGCTATATGTCGAGAGAGATTGGCTAATCCCTTATGGAGCCTGCAATTAATGCCAGAAGAGTGCTTGAAAGGCGTCCAGAAATTTTTAAAAAATCTTCCTTGCGGTGGACTGGCCATTTTAGTTTAAAATTCTGTACTGTTGGTGATTTCTCTCTCTTTTTTAATCGTTTTATTTTTTAATAATAATAATTATAATAACAATAATAATAATAATTATTATTATTATAATAGTAATAATAATAATGATAATAACAGCATTAATGATAATAACGATGATGATAAAGATAATAACAATGATATTGATAATTTTAATGATGATGATTTGATAATGATTATAGTAACAGTAATAATGATAACAGAAATTATGATAATAGTAATAATAATATTGATAATTATTATCGTCATTATTATCATTATCATTGTTATTGTCCGTATTATCATTATCACCATTATTGTAATCGCCATTAGTGCAATTATGCCTTCTATTATTATTATTATTTAAAGTGATACCATTATAATTAATATCACAATTATATTTGCAATATTATCACCCACTATCTAATGCTACCTCTGCCACTAGTGCTGCAACATCTGCTGTTACTACTATCACCATCACTAGTACTACTACCACTACTGCTACAGCTGCTATTACTACCGATACTACCATTATTACTACTACTACAACAATAATTACCACTGCTATTACAACAACTGCTACAACCACCATTACTAGTACTACTACTACTATTACTACAACCAGTACTGCTACTGCTACTACTGCTGCTGCAACTACCGCTACTACTATCATCTTCATTAATAACTCTCTCGCATTCCATTAACTTCCCAATCCACTTATATAAAGTTTTGAATTCTTTACACTAAGGGGCAAACAGTCTTTAATTCAACATTTTCTCCTTTAACAAAAACTCATATATATATATATATATATATATGTTGTAGTTTTGGTAGAGGTTACTGATGGGTAATTAAAAAAAAACCCAAAAACATGCAGATATATACACGGATATTAGAATATACAAACACGCATACACTAACACGTAAGCATGCACACACACACACACACACACACACACACACACACGCACAATGCTAGTACGCTGTCAACAAAAATATAGAATATAATATCAACACACCGACACGTTTTTTGATAGATAGTCTAGTAATCTATATCATTATCATTATTATTATTATCATTTATTACTACTACTACTATTATTGTTATTATTATTGCTATTAACATCATCATGATTACCATTATCGTTACTGTCATTAATATCATTATCGCCATTTCTCTTATTATAATTACTTCTTATATCATCATTCTTATTTATTATAAATATAATTATTAGCATTTATCATATTTATCGTTATTTTCAATATTGTTATCATTACCCTTTTGTTCCTATGTTTATCATCACCTTCTCTTATTATCCTCATTACTGTTATCATCATTCTTCCCCCCCCCCCCCCCCAATTCTAGCTTATCGAACTAAAGATTCGTCATAACGGGGTTCCTCTGACGGACGCCTTACCTAATCTTACTCACTGTCACTGTCACCTGTCATCATCACCCTATCATTATTTCCTATGGCATAAATCCTGACCATTTCCAGAGCGTTTTCTCCATAAGCGTTATGCCTCCTAATGGACATTCATGAATCTAGTGACTAGTGGCAG
>NC_061848.1:1893798-1901298 GCF_019202785.1 Penaeus chinensis
GTGGGCAGATCATTTCACATCCGCCTCCAAGTACAGACGCAAACAAGATGTGAACTAACAAGGAATGAAGAATATTAGGAAAACCAAAATTACTGGAAAATGTTATTTTTAATCCTTAACTTCCCTTCAAAACTCACATTTCATTCCATGTTTCTCATCTCTACCGGGAAACATATACATGAGATGTGAATGACACTGAATATGATATATTTTGAATAAATCAAGTTTTACCTCTCATTTGCATACTGAGCCGCAAAAGCTGGGGGATGATGTGTTTGTTCAAGAGCTCGATTCTCTCTGCGTTTATATGTTCTATCTGTTGACATACTGTTTTTTACATTAGCGTTACTGTTATTGTTGTTATGGTTATTTCATTGTTATTATTATTATTATTATTATTACTATTATTACAGTCATTATTGTTATTATTACTGTTATTATTATTATTATTAATATTATTATTATTATCATCATTATTGTAATTATTATTCTAATTATTATTATTATTATCATTATTATTATCGTTGTAGGTATCATTATTATTATCGTTGTAGTTATCATCATTATTATCATTATTGTCATTATTATTATTGATAACATTATTATTGTTATTATCATTATAATTGTTGTGTACGGCTGCGCCCTCGCCGACTCTAGGCCAGGACTGACCTCATCCTCGGGCGCCAAGTGGTTGAGGCCGGGTCTTGACATGCCGCATGCCTGCCTCTTCTCCCGCGGAATAAAGGATGCGGGAACTTTGCGATGCTGCCTTTGACGAGACGCCCCGGGGTCCGCCTCCACCGACGAAGCGAACGCACCTGCGTGAGGCTGCCGCTTCGCCCGCCTTGCGCCTCGCCCTCCCGGCTCGAGTGCGCCTTTATACACCGCGACTAACGCCAAGGACAAGTTAATGTGGACTTAGTTATTTTCATGGCCATAGGACCCATTTAAAACCAAAGCTTATTGCTTGGATGGCGTTGAAGTCGCCAAGAAAAATAATATAGATTTACTTATTTTCAAAGTCAAATACTGTTAATATGTATGGCCCGAAATAAACAGTTTTTGCTTAAACTGCGTATTACCAGTTTTCCTAAGTATACTTTCCCTTATTTTTTGTCTATCATTCTATCTCTTCGGCGACGACTCTCCCTCTCACTTTTCATGTTTGTTTGACTTGTTTGGACTGCCGAACTATCGGGTTGGTCTCCCGACACTTACTTTGCGTATCTCGTTTTCGCGCCATGCTTGGGGTATGGCCTGGGGGTCTCTTTCGGGGTATAAGTACCCACGGGTTTGGGAGGGGAGGCAAGTTCAGTCGTGACTTCTGTTGTGTACAGTGGTCTCGCTCTCAGTGTTGTTTGTGCTCTCGCTTTGTGGATTTACCTCGCTCCGCGCCAGGATTGTTGAATTCGTGTCTCCGAAAAGTTCAGTGTTATTTCCTGATTGTCTGCAGGAGACACCTGGTCTCTTTTGGACGTTGGCGTGTGACATGCTGCGTTGCCATCGGCAGGGTGAACTCTCTCTCATAATGTGCCAAAGCAACACTTCACAGGGACACTGCTTAAAGGATCCGTACCTCCAGTGTGCCATTTAATGCTCTAAACTAAGTCGTCCCTCAGTTTTCTTCTCTCAGCATGAGAATCCGTACCGCCAGGGAGAAAGATCTCACACAATCTCGCCCACAATACTTTCAGGACCATTTTACTTTTTCTTGATGGGTTGTTTCAGATGATTCCTGCCTAACCTCGTGGATGTAAGGCAGTGTGAGTGATCTGTGCCCTTTTGGTTTTATTTTCTTTTTCACTTGGACTCCGTTTCTAAATAATTTCTTATACTACATTTTTTTTTTTTTCATCTACACAAGTGTTTAAAGAGTTTATCTCCATTTTGGGTTGGAGATTAACTTGTTTAAATTAGGGATCCGTATGTTTTCGTGCTAAAACACTGGGTAAATGTACTTATGGAGTATGTTTGTGAGTTATTTTTAAGTATTACTGGTGTGGTTTCCACGAGCATCACCCCCACTGTGAATAGCGTAATGAACGATCTGTAACTATTTTCCGTGACTGACTTACCTGTAGAACGCCTTAGTGAGTGCGATTTGCTCAATAAATAAATATCATACTGTCGAAGAGCATTCACTCTGTATTTTCCTTCCACCCTTCTCTTATACAACGTTCACACCCCCACACACAGCACACACGGTTCCCGAACCTACTAATCAGGTGGTGGCAGTGTGTTGGAGGCCTGGAACCTTGCATCTGTTCACTGCAGACGAATCTTTCTCTGAAAAAAAAACTATATTCTCGGACGTGACCGAACTTAACCAGACCCGTTGTTGTTTGCTGGGTCTACGCCCCGCTACAGTTATCATTGTCATCATTATCATTGTTATTATTATTATTATCATTATTATTATTATTATTATTATTATTATTATCATTATTATCATCATTATTATTATTATGATCAATGTTATTATTATTATTATCATCATTATCGTTATTGTCATCGTTGTTATTATAATTATAATTATAATTATCATTATCATCATTTTCATTATTACAATATTAATAATGCTAATAATAATAATATATATTATAATCAATAATGATAATAATGATTTAATTATTTCTGTTATTATTGTTATTATTGTTATTATTATTATTATTATTATTATTATTATTATTATTATTATTATTGCTATTTGTCTTCTTTTCTTTATCATTGTTATTAATATCTTACTATTATCATTATTATTACAATTATTGTTATTGTTATTATTATCATTAGATATTACTATTATTATTATTATTATTATTATTATTATTATTATTATTATTATCATTAGTGTTATTATTAGCCTTATTAACAGTATTATCATTATTATTATTGTTATTATAATTACTAAAATTATCAATAAGAATATTATCATTATCTTCATTACCGCAATCGTAATTGTTAAAGTTAATATCATTATCGTTATTATCATTATTATTCATATAATTACTATCATTACTTTTATCACTATCCTTATTGCAAAAGTGATGCTGATAAAAAAAATAATAACGATAATGATTATAATGATGAAACTGCAATAATAATAATAATAAAATTAATAATAATAATAATAATAATAAAGATAACGATAAGGACAATAATGATAATATATAAACAACTATAATAATAGCAATAATAATAATGATATTAATAATAATGATACTAATTATAATAATACCTCCTTATTCATCATCATTATAAAAATGATAATTATAACAATGATGATGGTAATAATGATAATAAAAAGGACAACTAGAATAATATTTCCAATAACAACAACAACAACAACAATAACAATTATAATAATAATAATAATAATAATAATAATAATAATAATAATAATAATAATGATAATAATGATAATAATGATAATAATAAAGAAAAAATAAACACAAAATAACCAAACCTCATTCACGGAAAAAAAAAAATCGAAAAACAAATAAAACGAAGAGAAAAACGAGATGAAAAAAAAAAAAACCCGGAGAAATGAACTTAGAAATGCAATTAAGACGCAAAAGTGACATGAATAGCCCCCAGCAGGTCATACGTTGCCCCCCCCCCCCCCCCCCGCCCCCCAGGCCCACTTGATTACATCTTCCAAGAAAATAATTGAAGGAGAAATATTGCCCGATGTAGCTGTGAAATGAAGGCCCTTCTCATGGCAGGGGAATTACTGAAGCGGATATCACTCTCTGTTTCCGTGTTCGTGGGGTAGGGGGAATGATATTGGTAAGGGGGGGGGGGGGTGTTAGTGGGTGGGGGGTGAGGATGGTGGTATTTATGGTGATGGTGGTGATGGTGTTGGTGGTAAGTGGTAAGTTAATGATAGTGGGGAGGAAGGTAAAGATGAGGGTGGTTGTGGTGGTGGTGTTAAGGTACTGGTGATTTTAATGATTAATAAGAGCAATAATAGTGGTTATAACTATAGTAATGATAACAATTGAAAGAAAAAAATACATTTATTAATTCAGATACCTTCTTCTGTTTATGCGTCATACCAAAACATCGAGGCATTCATTGGCAGAGAGTTGAAGTAGACAATAGGGTTCCATCGCATTGCAATGTCTGACAAATGACCATACCACGCAATAATAACAAAGAAATAAGCTCAACAATAACACTTAACTAAACTAGGCATTTTATTATCGTAACAGTCGAGACTTGCAACAAGACGTAACTTCGGTGTTGCAAGTTGGCAAACATCCAATGCAAAAGATTTTTTTCCCTCTTTCATTCTATCTTTTTTCTAATGTAGAAAGCCGTGAGGTCACATGACTTGCACACATTCAGAATTTGTAACGAGATGGGTGAGGACAGTTTGGAAATCGCTTTAGCGCGAGGAACGAAAAGGAAAAAAAGAGAGAAAAAAGACTTGAGGTTTGAAAGATTTTGTTTTTTCTCTCTTGCTCTGTCTGTTTGTCTATCTGTCCCTCTGTATATGTCTGCCTGTCTGTCCCGCTCTCTTTCTCTCTCTATATATGTATATTGTCTATCTATCTATCTGTCTATCTCTCTGTCTCTCTTTTTATCTATCCATCTATCTATCTCCTCTCTCTCTCTCTCCCTCCCTCCCTCCCTCCTCCCCCCCCTCCCTCCCTTCTTCCCTCCCTCCCTTCCTCCCTCCCTCCCTCCCTCTCTCTCTCTCTCTCTTTCTCCCTTCTCTCTCCCTCTCTCTCTCTCTCTATCTGTCTATCTATCTGTATATCTATCTATCTATCTCTCTCTATATATCTACTTCATTCTCTCTCTCTCTCTCTCTCTCTCTCTCTCTCTCTCTCTCTCTCTCTCTCTCACTCTCTCTCTCTCTCTCTTTATCTATCTATATATCTATCTGTCTCATTCTTTCTCTCACACTCTCTCTCCAAATAACGCAATAAACAGAATAAAAAAAAAAATCACCAAAGATAACAAAAAAAATAGAAAGAAGAAGAAAATAAATCAAATCCATTGCCATCTCCAAAACAAGACAGCAATAAAAAGAAAAACAAAAATCAAACACCCAGGGATACCTCTAGGCCTAAAGCAGAATCCTCGGCAAATAATAACCTAGAAAAATCCCTTGATGACACTTAACTGGGGTTAACGAACTCCCCGGTCATCAGGACGAACGATAGATGCGGACGCGGGAGGGGGGGGGGGGGGGGTTAATGGGTGGTGGTGGAGGAGAAGGGTGGTTAGGGGTGAGGAGGAGGAGGGGAAGGGTGGGTGGGGAGGAGGAGGGGAAGGGAATAAGTGGGTGGTGGAGGAGGAGAAAGAGGGTGGGAAGGAGGAGGAGGAGGAGGAGGAGGAGGGGAATAAATGGGTGGTGGAGGAGGAGAAAGGGGGTGGGGTGGGTGGGGGGAGGAGGAGAAGGGGAAGGGAATACATGGGTGGTGGAGGAGGAGGAGGAGGAGGGGGAGGAGGAGAAGGGAAGGGAATAAATGAGTGGTGGAGGAGGAGAAGGGGGTGGGAAGGAGGAGGAGGAGGAGGAGGAGGAGGAGGAGGAGGAGGAGGAGGAGGAGGAGAGGAAGGGAATAAATGGGTGGTGGAGGAGGAGAAGGGGGTGGGGTTGGGGGAGGAGGAGGAGGGGAAGGGAATAAATGGGTGGTAGAGGAGAAGGGGGGGGGGGATTTGGGGATGGAAGAGAGGGAGAATGAAATGAATGGGGGAGGAAGAGGAGGAGAAGGAAAGGAATGGGTGGTGGAGGAGAAGAGGGTGTAAATGGGAGGGAAGGAGGAAAACGGTGGGAATAAAAGAAGATGTGGAGGAGAATGAGGTGAATGAGGGAGAGAAGAAGGAGGAAAAGGCATTTAATGGTGGAGAAGTGTTGGAGTGAAGGAGGAAAAGAGGAAGGGGATGGGTTGTGAACTGAAAGAGAAGAAGGGATAAGGGGAGAGTGAGGGGGGGGGGGGGCAGAGGAAAGATGATAGACAGAGGAGATAAAGATAGGGGAGTGGAGTGAAGGGGGAAAAAAGGAAGAAGAGGGGGAATGAGAGAGAGAGAAGAAAGAGAGAGGGGGGGGGGGGGGCTGATGATGGGACAGGGAAAGGAGGGGAAATCAAGTGAAAGAAGGAAGTGAGGGAAAGAATAATAGAGTAAGGGAGGGAAGGAGGAAGGGAAAGGATGTTCAACGAGAGGAAAATAAAATAGGGAAGAAGAAGAAAAAAAAGTATTAGGGAGAAAGTGAAGAAAGTGGAGGAGGGAAGCGAGAGAAAGGGGGGAAGGAAATGGGAGAGTCAAGTATCGATAGAGATGAAAGGAGATACGATGGAGCAGGGAAGGAGAGGAGCTGAAGGAGAAGAGAAGAGAGGGAAGAGGAGGGGGAGAGAAGAGGAGACGAGAGTAAAGGGGACAAGGACCAGACCCAATAACAACGCCTCGACCAGAAACTAATGACGGAGGACCCCCCCCCCCCCCCACTCACGTATGAACCGCGATTGACATCAATAATCACAGGGTCTGTCAGCAGCTCGACCGCGCTTGCAATATTGTCCGGGGGATTAATGGAGATTTATGGGGGAGAAAAATACGACACGATCCTAAGCATTAAGGAGGATTGCTCTGTTGACGTTGTCTTAGGACGAGTCTTAAGGGTTTAGCAAGATGCATGTCAACAAGACAACGCTGATTTTATTCATTTATCGGGATTTTTATTTCATTTATTCGAATTTCCATTTATCCGTTCATTATTATCACTTATTTATCTATTTTTATTTTACGTAACATCATAATGGACATTCACATATCCATTATGATCACTGGTATATCGGTATTAATGATGTTATCAAGGTCAAGATGATGGTGAACCAGTACCGTGTGTATTAGAGTGGACTATAGCAGCACGACCGGCAACCTGACGCTCCGGGTTGGGTCACATCAGGTCAAAGAACCTCGTCCTCGTCCTCCCCCCATCAGGCACTTCTCTTGACTCACTGCCGAGACCTGACTGGCTCCCGAGGACACCTCTCTCGGCTCTCGCACTGGACAGCGGGCTCCCCTCATGCCGTGTTGGTCGACGCCGTTCCCGATCACTTCAGCTTCGGGATCTGGAACTGAGATCATCCTCTCACGTTACTCCAGCCGACCACGACAAGAAGCAGCATCACAAGGGAGGCTTCTCCTGCTCCTCCGCTGACCTCCACTCCACCTCCAGCATGCAGTAGGGAGTCACATCCACTAAAGAGATTTGCATAGACCAGTCATGCAGTAGATGCAACCCATCTACTACAGTGCATAATGGTTGTGAATATGGTTATAATTAGCCTTATTATTATTAGTGTTACTATCATTTATCAATCATCATAACTGTGATAATGAAAATAGTAATAATAATCAGTATCATTATTGCTTTTATTGTGAATAATAGCTTTGTCATTATAATCACACTGTTAGTAATATGAATACCAATACTGATGATAATGATAGTAATAACAATTGTTGATTTTATAATGATAAAAATAG